>NC_141033.1:35392500-35557500 GCF_052040795.2 Danio rerio | reverse complement strand
TACAGGGTGTGTGTATTTTAGTACATCTGATTTTATTCTGCAAATGCATTTCAATCTCCCATTATTCACATTAACCCTTTTTCTAAAAACCTTTCTTGGTCCAAAACCACATCAAGCAAGTCTAAAAACTTTTTTGAATTAAGAGATTTTTATTGAAATTGGGTGTTTTACTTACTTGTTTCTCATGCTATACTTCAAAATGTGCATAAACTCGGGGTGATGAAAACCCAGATAGCAAAACATCTTTTGTGTAAAAAAAAAAAAAATTCTCCCTGAATTTAAAGGCTGCTTAAGGTCTTACAACATACGTTTTTGCAACATGCATTTTTAGTTTTATATGCAAATGCAAATATCTGTTTTTTGAGTGTGCTCTTTAGGTCAGTGAAAGTAAATGATTAAACAGAGCTCAACTTGATCTGAAAGGAAACTGACAGTTTGAACTACAGTTGAAACTACTTTTTGAATCATAGTTCTGCCGAATGAATAAAATGTTGTCAGTATGATGGTTGAAAACTGTCAAACTTTCCTGTCAAACCATTTTACTGCAATCTTATACCAAAAACGGAAATAAGGGCAGTTATAATAATAGGTAAAAATGTGGGAGAGAGTTGCGATTATGTGATTGTGTTGTATTGCAATATGGAGTAATTGAGTTGATGTTAAATCAAAAGTAATTCACAAATACTTGAAAATTAGATGATTTAATGACAATAATTCTCTATGGTTACAACTCAATTAGTTACAAATAACTGTATAAAACAAAAAAATGATTTAAAAAAAACATCATATTGTACCTAGCTTTAATGTAAAATAAAGTTACCTGAGAGAGAGTGAGAGTGGGAAAAGAGACAGAGGGGGGAAGAGAGAGACAGAGAGTAGGCCTGTGAAAATAGAAAGCCCAATAGCAGGAGAGGAGCAGAGCAGGACAAGTGGGCAGAGCAAAGTTTACCAAATATTTTTATCTTTCTTGACCATGTGATCAAAGTTTAAATACAGAGACATACAGAGACATATGTTGATACTGACCAATCAACATGTTACCACATTGTAAAATCCCCAAAGTCCTCATATTAACCAGGCCCTGATCTTATCAGTATCTGCTTTTGGAATGTGTATGGACCTTCTTGGTGGAAAAAGACATATATGTTATATAAACATATGTTATAAAAACAAATGCAATTGATAATTTATATTTTTACAAATGTTATGTCATTATAAGCAAATTATTGGCAAACACTTGTTATTATGGAAATCTAACATTACTTTACATTCCTAGAAAATAAATGTTGTGGTACTAAGCTGTTTGCCAGAACTTTAGACAGTAAAAAAAAAACATTTGTTAATTAACAATTTCACAAAGTTTTGTGGTTCACAGGTGTTAAATTTTTTTAATATATACATTATGATCCTTAATCTCTGTTCTGACAACTTTTGAGGTTGAAAAGTTGAACAAAATGTAATTGATTGTCTTTTTTTAGTTTTTAAAAACAATATATTATATAAGAGCGGCATGGTGGCTCAGTGGTCAGCACTGTTACCTCACAGCAAGAAGGTTGCTGGTTTGAGTTCCGGCTGGGTCAGGACGCATTTCTGTGTGGAGTTTGCATGTTCTTCCCGTGTTCACATGGGTTTCCTCAGGGTGCTTCGGTATCCCCTACAGTCTAAAGACGTGGTATATGTGAATTGGGTGAACCAAATTGGCTGTAGTGTACTGGTTTGTGTGAATTTGTTGGGTGTTTCCCAGTACTACGTTGCGGCTGGAAGGGCATCCGCTGTGTAAAACTCGTGCTGGTTTTATAGTTGGGGGTTCATTCTGCTGTGGCGACCTCTTAAAGATCAGTGACTAAGCGGAAGGTAAATGAATGAATGAATATATTATATAAGAAACAATGTGTATGGAAATAAACAGGTAAAATAACTGGCAGCTCATTACCTGGTTTTTGTATTACAATTTACAGTACATAACCATGCAACAAATATGAACAGCAAAAGTTGTCGGAGCAGAAATCAAGGTCCCGTTACAATTCAAACATGGAAAAACATGGAAAACAGCTGTGAATCACAAGATAGGAGAAATAATTAATGTTAACCAATAGTTTGTACTGTGCACAAGTCCTTTTTACATTTTAATGATTGACAGACTGGCACCTATTGTACCTGTGTTATCTTAAGTAAACAGAGCTCAATTAAAGCTTAAAACGGCTTTGTATTTTAAAAAGAAGTCAGAGTAAAGCCACACAATCAGTGGTGGTGTGTAAAATGAAGTGAGGAGTGTTTGCAGACCTCACCATGAGGAGTCCCTGCTCTCAGAGCTTCTCCAGAGCCCACACAGATTCACTCCCTGCACAAAGGAAACCCTTGACTGTTCATTGATAGTGCTGCCTCATAACCCGACAACAACCGCTTCAGACACTAGAGACACAGACACATCCAGAGCAGACCCACTGCATATTCTCAAAGACCTCACAGCTTTGAACGCTGACTAATCATCCGTCAAAATAATAATAATAATAATTTTTTATGGACCTACCAACTTTTAGAGTGTTTTGTTTTTATGTAAAGAAAAGCCCAAATACATTTTAAAGTGTTTTTTAATGTCAAGTGGTCAGCTGGTAAGTGCGAAAAGGAACGACGTCATACCACCATGTAGCGTTTACTTTAAAAACGAAATGCAGCCGTGCATACATAATTCGCAATCTCCGGAAACGTATATAGGGCTACGAGTTCAGAATGAGCCTATGTTGGTTATGTTCATACATATTTTGCATATTATTCATATTACAAATTATGACTTTTCCTAAATATGTGTATATTTCTTTAACATTGCTATTTCATTAAAATTGCAAAACACATAAAAGCTATGCTTATTTCTACCGTTTAACATTGTGGTCAAAATGACCACATGCATTTCACTTTGTGATTTTAAATATGCCTGCCTCTTCTGCCTAGCAACAATCTGCTAACCAAAACATAACTTTCTGCAAACATTCAAAAATTGATTTTCATTCATTCATTTTCTTTTTTGGCTTACTCACTTTATTATTCAGGGGTCGCCACAGCGGAATGAACCGCCAACTTACTCCAAACTCCGCCGACTCAATAGTATCTGGATGCAGCCTTTATGATGCAAGCTGAGATTGCATCACTCAGCGATGCAATGTCAGACACAATGCACTCAAATGGAGCGAATGACGTAACTATGAGGGTAGCATTAGGGGTGGGTTTAGCTGAGCCTATTAAAAAGCATTGGATGCAGCTCAGATTGCTCTGCACCAGGTCTGCATCCAGACCCCTCTCAACTTATCCAGCAAATGTTTTACGCAGCGGATGCTCTTCCAGCTGCAACCCATCACTGGGAAACACCCACACACTCTCTCTCTTACACACATACACTACGGACAATTTAGCTTACCCAATTCACCTATAGCGCATGTCTTTGGACTTGTGGGGGAAACCCGAGCACTCGGAGGAAACCCACGCTAACACAGAGAGAACATGCAAACTCCACACAGAAATGACAACTGACCCAGCCGAGGCTCGAACCAGCAACCTTTTCGCTGTGAGGCGACATCGCTGTATAGACATCTTATGTGGCAGGATATCCACCAAACAGGCAAATATATGCTGCTGTAAAGAGTAAAATAAACCTGATCTAACAGCCACAAACTCTTGTGTGATTGAAGCATCCTTTTTTATAGTTGTGTGCACTGTGCAGCTGGGGTAATTCCAGCGGTTATGAATTACGTAGCTCAAAATGTATAGTTCTAAATACTGTAAAAAATACAAAGTGTAGCACTTATTGCTTCTTGAAGTGCAGTTGGATTACAGAGAGTTCTCTTAGAGAGGGATCTTTTAATCCTTGTTTCTTAACAAACACTGTCTTGTGCACATGATCAGACATGTTAATACTAAGATATGGTAATATGCGCCTGTCAATTAACAAAAACCGGACTGCTATATCACATTGCGATGGGCCTCAAAATCGCTGGGATTTGGGTCCTAGTTTAATGTCAGGAAATAAAAAAAAGAGACTTGTGTTTATATCACTCCAATATAATCGTGGACACACTGTACCTACACACATTTCTGTCCAAACTTCCAGATAGATATTTTGTAGATATTTGTATTCCAAGATATTTTGTAGAAAGCTGAATACCTGTAACTATTGACATTGTTTGTTTTTCCGACTATGTATATTAAAGTATATTTTTGAGAGTGAGTAAATTGTGAGTGCATTTTCATTGAACTATATCAATCTGAGGAAGTTTAATGGTGTGTTCATTTTTTTACTCTGTTCACCTGCAGTGTCTTGCCTTCGTTTAAACTTACCAATGGTACCATAAAGCGAGCATCATCTTCTCATTTAGGTGGAGGAATTAATATCTGTGGGCAGTTGGAGGTCAGTGATAGATTGATGTTGTGAATAATTTAGACAAGTCTTCCCTTGCTTCATTAACCTCTCGCCATGCAGACCTGCTTCTTCACTGAAAATAGACAGTCCTATTAAATGCTTTTAACACACGCACACACACACACACACACACACACACACACACACACACACACACACAAACACGTACCGATCTTCTCACACTGTACACACATTTTATCTCATCAAGCATTTATAGATTCTGTCAACATAAACACAGTAATTCATAACTATTTTACAGTTTTGTTAGATAAGCAGCATTTTTAGGAGATCGCAACTGTTTTCAAAATTAATAATCATAAGAGATATTTCCTTATCATCAAATCTTCCTGGTCAGTGATATGAGCCAGACTTATTTCTTATAAACACTTTATGTCATAAGGACTCAATACACAACTCACTTTCTACCTTAAATACCTCTTTTGCAAAATATTGTACCTTTAGTCTGTTATGTGTAGTCAACTATAGTATATATTAAGTTAAATTACTGCAAAAAAAAAGAAGAAAAAAAAGAAATAGGCATATAACCTTAGAAAAAGTACATTATACTGTACACGCACCGGCCACTATATTAGGTACACCATACTAGTACCGGTTTGGACCACCTTTGCCCTCAGAACTGCCTTAATTATTCGTGGTATAGATTCAACAAGGTACTGGAAATATTCCTCAGAGATTTTGGTTCATACTGACATGATAGCATCACGCAGTTGTGCAGATTTGTCGGCTGCACATCATGATGTGTATCTCCCATTCCACCACATCCCAAAGGTGCTCTATTGGATAAGCCATCAGAAGATGGGTACACTGTGGTCATAAAGAGATGGACCTGGTCAGCAACAATACTCAGGCAGGCTGTGGCGTTGACACGATGCTCAATTGGTATTAATGGGCCCAATGTGTGCCAAGAAAATATGCCCCACACCATTACAGCACCCCCACCAGCCAGAACCGTTGATACAAGGCAGGATGGATCCATGCTTTCATGTTGTTGACGCCAAATTCTGACCCTACCATCCCAATGTTGCAGTCAAAATAAAGACCAGGCAAGGTTTTTCCAATCTTCTTTTATACAATTTTGGTGAGCCTATGGGAATTGAGGCCTCAGTATCCTGTTCCTGGCTGAAAGGAGTGAAACCTGATGTGGTCTTTTGCTGCTGTAGCCCATTTGCCTTAAGGTTCAACATGTTGTATGTTTAGAGATGCTCTTGTGGATACCTCAGTTGTAAAGAGTGGTTATTTGAGTTACTGTTGACTTTCTATCAGCTGGAACCAGTCTGGCCATTCTCCTCTGACCTCAGGCATCAACAAAATATTTGTGCCCACAGAACTGCTGCTCACTGGATCTTTTCTATTTTTCGGACAATTATCTGTAGACCCTTGAGATGGTTGTGCGTGAAAATTCCAGTAGATCAGCAGTTTCTGAAATAATTAGACCAGCCCATCTGGCAGCAACTGCCATGCCACGTTCAGAGTCACTTAAATCTCCTTTCTTCCCCTTTCTGATGCTCGGTTTGAACAGCTGCAGATCGTATTGACCATGTGTACATGCCTAAATGCATTGAGTTGCTGCCATGTGATTGGCTGATTAAAAATTTGAGTTTACGAGCAGGTTAGTGTATAACTGCACCCTAGTCACACCTTAAGTTTTTTTGATTTTGATTGTAATAACCTTCCAGCTTGGATTAATGGTTATCAGGAAAAGTGCTATACAAATAAACTTGTGCTGAAATGAACTGAATAACTATAATCTATTGTTCCTGGGATTTCTTTACTCTGCACTGAACTTGCATTTGTTCCCCATCTTTTCTGGTGTCCTGGTGTCCTCTTGACATTTAAGTTTTAATAGCAGCCTTCACTGAAAATACCAGTCTGCTTCTCTGCAGTGAGACTCTGAATGCTCTGGATTCAGATGGAGACTGAACGCCGCATGTCTTTATGCTTCTTTGAGGAGTTTCCTTCAGTCCTGCTCCTGCTGTTTATAAGGTCACCTCTACACTTCAGGCATGGATGAAGTGCTTGTAAACTGTAGTCCCTTCAGGCAGTGGAGGAACGTTTGTCTTTAAAGTTGTCTACATGAAAAGGTGATTTTGACTTTCATTTGACTTGAAATCAATACTGGTTCAGAGTTTGGGTGTGAAATTGCTTATATGGCACAAATACAAGAAGGACTGAATTAAATTATAATCTAATGTGAAAATGTAATGCTCAAAACTGTAGGCTCATGCTGTTTCTTGTTTTATTTATATCATGTTTATTCTTTTATGCAGCACTGCTGTGGTTTTTGCAGTCCCTGAGTGGTATGTTAATTTGTTTTATCACTGAATAATTCTCCCTGCAGACAGTTGAAATCATATCAAATCTTTATCAGCAATAATGCTGATAAACAAAAAATGAGCCTGATGGGGTTATGAAAGAATATATATTTATGTATGTGAATTTGAACGTGATTTAGTAGTGCTTCCATCCTAAATCTTAACCTCATTTTAATCAATGGCTATATTTATGGTGCCCCGGTGGCGCCGTGGGTAGCATGATCACCTCACAGCAAGAAGGTCGGTGGTTTGAGCCTCGGCTGGGTCAGTTGGCATTTCTTTTTGGAGTTTGCATGTTCTCCCTGTTCGTGTAGGTTTCCTCCGGGTTCTCCAGTTTCAAGTCTAAAGACATGCGCTATAGGAGAATTAGGTAGGCTAATTTGTCTATAGTATATGTATGTGAATAAGTCTGTATGGTTGTTCCCCAGTGATGGGTTACAGCTGGAAGGGCATTGGCTGCGTAAAACATAGGCTGGATAAGTTGGCCGTTTAGGCGACTCCTAACACCTAATCATTGATTATATTTTTTGTATTTAATATTTAATATTTGTACATTTTTATATTTTTGTGTATACATTAGATTAGTCAGCACTGAAGCCAAAGCTGGAGCTAATCTTAAAAAATAACTCATGATAACGGTCCAAAATGAGTACACCCAACTTTCTGTTGAGGAAAAATATTGATTAAAAAAATGTAAAAAGAGCAAAACTCAAGAGAAACAAAAAAGTAGCTCGTAATTTGTTTTTCAATATTTCACATGAATCTAAATGTATAATCTTTCTATTTCAAATATTTTTTATTTATTTTTTAACAAATCTGGGCTAATTTATGTAATTATGTTTTTTTTTGTATTCATTTATGTAATTATTTTAAATAGGAGGACCCCAAAATCTCTATATTTATCATTTATTTCTAGGGCCAGGCAGTTTATTCCGCTGTGGCGACCCAAGATTAATAAAGGAACTAAGTCGAAAGGAAAATTAATGATTTTCTAGAGCCAGACAGAATCTGTGAACATTTTCTGCAATTTCTGTGCAGAATTTTGTTAAATTAATTGCAGATTTATACAGAATGATTTTGGAAGTATCATAACTAAAAACTTAATATATGAAATAAGTAATTTTTACTTTTATTTAATGCTTATAATGCAAATCCAATCAGATCCACTTATTTGGTAAACAAAGCCAGTCTCTCATATAATGTATGTACTAGCTAAAAGACAGAAAATATTACTTTACAAACTGTATTATAAACAAATCATATAAACATTTTCATATTAGTCAATAACATTATTGAAATAAAAAAAACTGAAAAAATATACATTTAAAAACATTTACACAAGTAAATTAATAGACTCAATGATGGGCTAAAATCTACGGATTTCTGTGTGGGACTATTTACTTAATATAATTCTTATTACTCATATTTTTTCATTTGTTTGTTCATTTACAGTGTTTTGTGAGATGGCCTGATGCAAATCTTTATAGTATTATTATCCTAAACTCCTAAACCTATCCTAGTGACTGAAGTCTTTTCTCTTTCTTAATTCACTCTCTGTAGCACACGAGGCATATCTACAGATCTCCCTAGAATCTACAGCAGTGATTAAAGCTCCAAGTCTTGCTCTGAAATTGATTAACCTCAATCTTGTGCCCAGAGAAAACACACATTACACCATAAATGTGCCTGGACAACGAGAACATAAATAAGAATGGATCAATACCCGCACAGTAAACACACTTAAAACATAAACTTCCAGCATCCAAGTAGTTAATCGTAGAGGATTCTTGTGTAGTTTGTGAAATAATAATATCAATTCTCTCCAGTTGCACCTAGAATAACAACAATGCAGACTCAGCCCAGAAAAACCCTGAGGGAAAACGACCTTCCAGGGAGTCTTTTACAGCATCCCAGTGGGCCGCACGCCTACAGTACTGAGTTCAAGGTCAGAATAATTTAAGAGGAGATGACAAGTGTGAAGCAGCCCCCAAAGTGATCATTAAGAGAAAGGAAACCCAGTCTTTTTCAGGCCAGAGGAGATAACAGAGGTGAAAGAGGAGTTCTGCGTCTCTAGAGGGTGGGATACTGTCACACACTGAGCTTAAAGCATTTGTTTATCCTTAATAAATACACATCAGACTTCAGCTTCACACAGCCAGACTGTAAGATCACAGTTTCTGGCAAGACTTAATGTGACAAATTAGCATATAAAGCAGGAAATTAAGAAATTACTGCATGTGCATAACTGCATCATTGTCTGCTTTTCATGTTTTATCTCTGATGGAATGAAGATGTCCTAGAATGACCACTTTTTATTGAAAAATAACAGTGTCACACAGAGGCGTTTTTCGGGTGTGTGTGAAACAAGAAAAAAATAAATGATGGCTCAGCCGACGTAGCACTATGATGCAAGGTGCGTTTATTTACAGTGCAAAAGTTTCCAATCAAAAAAATCCCAAAAATAAAGTAGACAAAAAAATTATATATATATATATATATATATATATATATATATATATATATATATATATATATATATATATATATATATATATATATACAAACAAAAAATAAACAAACAACAAAACAAACAAATAAAGACAATAAAGTAACAAAATAATTATATACAAAATATTTGCTATCCAGAATTATCAAACCAACCATTCGCCACTACTAACTAATTAACTACATGCATGTACAATAATGCATAATCAGCCGATTCGACTTTTATCATTCGATTGAATGGGCATAATCAGTGGTTATCAGCTGATAGATATGGGCCAATAGGGGCCTTCTGCACCTACTAGTACTGGCTCAGAAGGTTGTTATCATCCATCCACATGGTTAATCAGCTGTCACATATGGCTGGGGCCGAGAATTATTTATATTATTATTTATCAAATTTCCCATTAGTTGTATTTTATTAACATCTAGCCCTAACCCAACTCTAAACCCAACTGTCACAGTAATGTAAAAACAGATCTGGATCTGGAGTTCTCTCTATTAGTATAGGTGATCAACCATATGGATAGATGATAACAGCCTTCTGAGCCTTCTGAGAAGTCCTTTTCTGACCCATATCTCTCAGCTGATAACCACTAATAATGCCCACTCAATCTGTTGATTACATTTGAAGCAGGAGGCATAATCAAAAACTATTGATGGACAATATATCAACGGTTAGTATTGGCTGATAAATGCTGTCATCATGTTAAAGGTTTCACTAAATTAAAATCACACTGTCTTCATTATAGGAGTTTTTCACAGTGAAAAAATGAATACCTTAGAATTGCAATTTGTAAATAAATGATTTTAGGAAAAGAAAGTTATGCTTGCCCCAAAAATGTAAATTACCCTATAATTTGCTCACTCACAAGCCATCCTCATTATATTCAAACTAAATCAGTTTCATTTTTATTTTTTGTAATCAGGTTCAGGAATATTTTATAAAAAAACAACTATATTTTGGTTTTCAGCTTCCAATTTATTTATCCTTAAGTTGTTCCAAACCTACTTGACTTTGTTTCTTTTGTGGAACAAAAACTGATTACCTACAGTTTTTTTATAATGAAAAATCACAATTACAATTGACCCTTTTCACAAGACTGTCATGAGGCGTTTAACTGTCATCATAATCTTAAATCCTTGAAAGTTTTTAATATTTTGATTTTTAAAAAATGTATGAGCATTTATATCATCTTTGTGTCAAATTACAAAAAACAAATTACCGCGAGGTGTTTCTAATGCAGCGTCTATGGGACAGAGAGTAAATTTGAGGTTATTCTCTACTCTGGCTGTTGTTATCATTCTTACACATTTTTTTTTCCTTTTTCTGAAAGTCTTGATAACACCATCGTTAAGTTTTTCTTTTATTATTTGAGCAAATATTTGTTGTACTTTCCAATTCACCCAGCAATGACGCCTTCCGCTACTGAGAGACCCGTAAATGTGTAAAGGGTCTATTATAATTCACTTCACTTCAATCCACACACAACACATGCCAGTTTTTTTTCCTGTTTTCCCATGCAAGTGTATAGTCAAGAGCCAGTGGTATTCATTTGTTGTCCCATTATATGTGTTTTTATTGATTTTGTATTTGACCACTGCTCATATTTTTTAACTCTCAAAAAATATCAGTATTGACAGCATCACTAAATCACATAACATTCACCAGAGTTATACTGAATAACTACTTTATACTACAGTTAGTAACTACAATTGTGAAATTACCAAAAACAACCAAAAGAAGGGTGGCGCTGTGGCGCAGTGCTGTCGTCTCACAGCAATAAGATCGCTGGTTCAAGCCTCCGCTGGGTTAGTTGGCATTTCTGTTTGGAGTTTGCATGTTCTCCTTGTGTTTGCGTGGGTTTCCTCATGTGAAAGGGAGTGTGTTTCCCAGTGATGGGTTGCAGCTGGAAGGGCATACGCTACATAAAACATATGCTGGATAAGGTTCATTCCGCTGTGTTGAACCCAGATTAACAAAGGGACTAAGCCAAAAAGGAATGAATGAGTGAATGAATGAACCAAAAAAAGAAAACATTTGCTGATGTTTTCCTGCCAATCTCGGTCTGAACCGCGCCTGTGAACATAACATGCCAATGATGTTATCTTTTCTGTGCAAACAGGGTGCACAGAGGTATGGAATTACTTATTTATTTATTAATTACCAGTGGTGGAAAGAGTACTGAAAAATCACACTCAAGTAAAAGTACCATTACTTGCCTAAAAATGTAGTGCAAGTAGAGAAAAAAGTATCTGTTGCAAATATTACTCAAAGTATAACTAAAAATAGCACTTTCAAAAGTACTTAAGAGTAGTGAGTATTACGCTGTAAAAAGCTGATGAGTTTACATGTAATTTGTGGATGTATGTAAATGTATCATTCTGTTGTGCATTTAGTTATTGCTCAGCCGGCACACAACATCATAAGACATTAATATGAGGTTAGATTAAGGTTGTGACATCAGGAGACCAAAATTCAATGTCTAGCCATCACCTATAAGGAAAATGTTCATCATTTGACAAAATAACAATGTCAAATGACATTAATATTTAGTTGATTTTAGGTATTAGAAAGTGACCAAAACCCCACGTCAAGTCAACATCTTAAACTAATGTCATATTGATGTCAAATACTGACATTCATTTGTCAGGTATGGCAGCCAAAATCCAATCTGAGAGACGTCATAGTGGTAACATCCACACACCGTTAAGCTGTAACATCATTAGACGTTGATATTTGGTTGATTTTAGGTTGGATGTTGGACATTGACGTCGACCTGATATTGAGTTCTGACGTCAACCAGATTTTAATTTACAAATAAAATGCAACGTCCCCACGACATTGGGGTACAATGTCAGTCCGACGTCATGTTGACGTCTTGTGCCTGCTATAAGGCCATTTTGGTCATTATACAGTAAACATCCGACATCTTGTTATCAGTGACATACATCTAAACAGGCTCTGGGTCAATGCATGTAAAGATTTTGGATATCTTCTTGGACACCTTTAATGCTTCCAAACAGTTTGCTGCAATTATAAAGCACATGTCTTGAGGCAGTGATTATGAGTGAAATTATCTTTTATTTGCAATTGGATTGGACAGGAATCACTGGACTGATTTTTCTAATACCCATAGACAAGAAAAAATAAAGTAGTGAGTGCAGGTTGAAGAAAAGTAATGGAGAAAAAGTACCGGTACAACACTAATAATGTACTCAAGAGAAAGTAAAAGTACACATTTTTAAAACTACTTACTAAATTACAATTCCTGAGGAAAAACTACTTAACTACAGTAGTTTGAGTAATATATATATATATATATATATATATATATATATATATATATATATATATATATATATATATATATATATATATAATATATATATAATAAATAATATATATATCCTCGGCTCAGTTGGCGTTTCTGTGTGGAGTTTGCATGTTTTCCCTGTGTTCGTGTGAGTTTCCTCCGGGTACTCCGATTTCCCCCACAGTCCAAAGACATACGGAACAGGTGAATTGGGTAGGCTAAATTGTCCATAGTGTGTGTATGTGTGGATGTTTCCCAGAGATGGGTTGCGGCTGGAAGGGCATCCGCTGCGTAAAAACTTGCTGGATAAGTTGGCGGTTCATTCCGCTGTGGCGACCCCAGAATAATAAAGAGACTATGAATGAATGAATATATATATATATTATATATATTTAGACCACTTCATTTAATGATTGCTATCAGGATGTGCAGAGACTTTCAACCAGCATAAAACAATTATTTCTGAAGACAATCACCTATTCCACCTTTAAGTTTTACTCCCAGATAGCATACAATTGTGGGCCACTTCTGGCAGTTATGCGGCACTGGTGGTCTTTCTTCGGCCCAGACAAAATAAAAGTGATCCTAAAGTGGGCCACTTGTACAATGGCAAAAGGGGACCAAAGATTCCAATTCATATATGGGCCATTTAAGCCAAAGATTTGGCACTTATGGCAAAATGTAATCTGAATGTGAGCCTAATGTGGCTCATGTGGAAAAAAGTAAATTTGGCTTAAATGATGATGGACAAATGTGGGCCACAGTTTGCAAAAGTGTGGCGTAGACATTTAAGGGTAATCTAGGTCTAAACCCAAAGTGGCTCACATGTGTAGGTGTAGCCCAGTTATCCTAAAACAAATGTGGGCCACTTTTAACAAATATTCGGCACAATAAGCTCTGGCTAATGTAGCTTTGAGCCTAAAGTGGCTCAGAGAAGATATTGCAAATACAGTTCAGTTATCTTAAAACATATGTAGACCATGTTTGGCGAATATTCGGCACAGTAAGCTCTAGCTAATGTGGTTGTGAGCCTAAAGTGGCTCAGAGAAGATATAGCAAATGTGGCCCAGTTACCTTAAAACATGTGGATCACTTTTGGCAAATATTCAGCACAGTAAGCTTTGGCTAATGTGGTTGTTAGCCTAAAGTGCCCAGAGACGATATAGCAAATGTGCTCCAGTTATCTTAAAATATATGTGGATCACTTTTGGCAAATATTCGGCACATTAAGCCCTGTCTAATGTGGCTGTGAACCTATAGTGGCCCAAATAAGATATGGCAAATATGGGTAAGTATCTCTGCCCAAAGATGGTGTGAGCTAAAAGCAGCTTCAGTAAAATGTGGCAAGTATAGAACTGTTATCCTAAAACAGGATGGGTCACTTTCGATAAAGATAAAGTACAGTGATAATTTCATAATTATAGGGGTCAAACCGTAGCTCTTTGATGCAAATATGGGTAGTATAGCTAATTTGTGGCCCAGATCTGGCAAACAGGAACGGACCACCCAAGAACCAAGATTCCATTCAGTATGTGGTCTGGATGTAAGTGTCTGAGGTGGGCCAGATCTAGGCCAGAATAAAAGCAAACTGTGGCCCACAATAGGGTCAGTACTGGTTCATTTGGTTGAATTCTGGCTAATATGTGGTATTGCTTTGACGTATTTGTGATCCAGATCTGACAAACAGGAATGGACCACCCTAAAGCAATATTCCCTTCAGTATGTGGTCTAGATATAAGTATCTGGTGTGGGCCAGAAAAAAAGCCAACTGTGGCCCAGAATAGGGTCAGTTCTGTTTCATTTGGTTGAATTCTGCCTGATATGTGGTGTTGCTATGGCTTAATTGTGGCCCAGATCTGGCAAACAGGAGCGGTTCCGCCAAAGTGTCATCATTCCATGCGGTATGTGGGCTGGATTTGAGCTAAATGAATTTTGCTAGCTGGGCTGTATGCCAAAAAACCCCCAACTTTTTTTTGTTCTGTAAAGTTTGCATGGGCTTGAATCTATTGATTGCAGTAGTCTGACTTTCCCTCTTTGGATAATGTTTTTCCATTAGTGATAGTCAGAGATCTTTGGAAGTCATGATACTACATGAGCTCCTCGTTTGCAGCCACGCTCTGAATGAAGCTTGTGAAGGAACCACTGAATCACATGAGTAACAGCCTTAAAAACTCAAAACCCAATTACATATTCGCATGCATCTCTCATGATTCACAGACTGAGAGCAGAAAGCACAGGCGACTTTCCCTTTCTCTTGCGGAGCTTAAAATAACAGCTCTTTATAAAATGCATGTGTGAGTCGGGCCGGGGGTCGTGTTGCCTGGACTACGCCATTTGAGGAGCCGCCACACGTCATTTTAGAGTGATTATACTGTTAGATGCTGTGGTGGTCGAGGAGAGCAGCGATGTTTCTATTGTTGTATGGATAAAGGGCTCCCCTGGTTTGCTGTTTACCTGGTTGCGGCAAAAGCTGGGTTAGTTATATAAGTGCATGTGAGCTAAAGAGAGCTGCTTATGAAAGAAACAGGGCCATTTACACATAAAAATAACTTACCCTTTAATATAAATTAGATTATATATATCTGTGGTGTTACATGACATCCTCCATTTTACTTTCTTTGCTATCTCTAAAGTGTTTATGCTTACTAAAAAACACTTTTGTTTTTTGCTCTCATTTCAAGATCTAAAATGTTTTCTTTTGTACACTAAAGACCTGTTTCTCCTAAATATAGTTCACAACTTTTGTCTAAATCTGTGTTAGTGAGTACTTCTTCTTTGCTAAGATAATCCATCCATCTCACAGATGTGGCATATTAATATGCCGATTAGACAGCATGATTATTGCACATGTGTGCCTTAGGCTGGCCATAATAACAGGCAACCATAAAACGTACAGTTTTATTAAACAACACAAAGCCACAGATGTTGAAAGCAGATGTTTTGAGCGTGCAGTTGGCAGGATGACTACTGGAATGTTCACCAGAGCTGCTGTTGCCCTTCAATTGAATGCTAATTTCTCTACCATAAGCCGTCTCCAAAGGAGTTTCAGAGAATTTGGCAGTATTCAATAACAAAAGCAGACCACATGTAACCACACCCGTCCAGGACCTCCACATCCAGCATTTTCATCTCCAAGGAAATCTGAGACCAGTCACTCAGGCTGTTGGAACACCAAAGTGTTTCTGCACAAACTGCCAGAAACCGTCCCAGAGAAGCTCATCTGCATGCTTGCCATCCTCATTGGGGTCTCCACCTGACTGCAGTTTGTCATTGTAACTGACTTTAGTGGGCAAATGATCGTATTTGATGGCATCTGGCACAGAGGTGTTCTCTTTAAAGATGAATCCTGGTTTTTCACTGTACAGGGTAGATGACAGTCAGCGTGCGGATGAGCTGTTTGCTGATGTCAACTTTGTGAATCAAGTTGCTCATGATTGCGGTGGGATTATGGTGTGGCCAGTTGAATGTTATGGATAATGAACTGCTGTTAGTAAATGAATAGAGAGAACGCGACAAGCCCATTTTTGTGCCATTCATTTACAACATCACCTCATGTTACAGCATGATAATGCAAAATCATGTGTTACAAGGATCTATAGTATACACTATTCCTGGAAGCTGAAAACATCTCAGTTCTGGTGTGGTCAGCACACTTACCAGACATGTCACCCATTGAGCATGTTTGGTATGCTTTGGATCGGCAATATACAACAGCTTGTTCCAGTTTCTGCCAATAGTATTCCAGTATTCCAACATTCCATTTAATTTTTTTACTATTATTTTTTGTAACCTTTAACTGATTAATATACAATAGATCATTTTTGCTTCTCTGTCACTATATATACTCTCTCTCAAAAGTTTTGTCGCCTATCCCAGTTTTAGGAACAACAAAAAATAACTTGACTTCTAGTTGATCATTTGGTATCAGAAGTGGCTTGTATGAAAGGAAAAAGCCTCTAGATTATGTTTATGTTACCAAAATAAAATATGATCATGCCTTGATTTTTAGTTATTTAATTAGGACAGTACGGTCTGACTTTGCTTAAATGAAAGTATTGTCACTTAACAGAAATAGTGCACAGTATAGAAAATAAAGTCATGGTGCAGTGGAAAAATAATTACTATTGTGTATGAATCTAATGAGCTCGGAGGACTGCATCCACACATCTCTGCAATGACTCAAATAACTTATTAATGAAGTCATCTGGAATGGCAAAGAAAGCGTTCTTGCAGGACTCCCAGAGTTCATCAAGATTGTTTGGATTCATCTTCAATGCCTCCTCATCTTACCCCAGACATGCTCAATAATGTTCATTTCTGGTGACAGGGTTGGCCAATCCTGGAGCACCTTGACCTTCTTTGTTTTCAGGAACTTTGATGTGGAAGCTGAAAAATGAGGAGTACTATCCTGCTGAAGAATTTGCCCTGTTCTGTGGTTTGTAATGTAATGGGAAGCACAAATGTCTTGATTCCTCAGACTGTTGATGTTGGAATCGACCTTCTGTCCCTTTTTCAAATTATCAACCAGAAGTCAAGTTATTATTTGTTGATCTTACAACTGGGATCGACGACAAGACTTTTGTGAGGTAGTGTATTGTATATCTAAAACATAACTCTGTATTTAAAGTCAGAAAACTAAGTACAAAAATCAAAGAAACCACTAAAATATTTCTCTACAAAATAAACGAGTTCTTACTTATGCAGCGTGTTTACAGCACTCAGTGAAGATGTTGTTCTTATTAAAATTTTATGTCTTGCCTAGACTAGAGGCATCCCAGGTCCTGTCAGACCCTTTAGAGTTTTTATTTTTCTTTTTTTTTTTTAGCTCTGATATACTCTTTCAAAGTATTCAAATTAAAATAAATGAGATGAAAAACTGTTGTAATTCACATGATCTAAGAGCAGCATACAAAGGCTTTCTTAGCATATGCAAAACAGTATAACACATAAAATTTCTTTTGAAATATTGAGGCTTTTGGTATGACATTAATAATACTGTAGAATAACCCAGTTTTTTTGTTCATGGCCTCATGTGCACGAACATTGTGAAATGAACCCAGTGTTGTCCAGAGTTTGCTTCACATTCATCTGTTCCTGTACAACAAATTCCCCAACCGTCATCAGCCAGTCCAAAACAGCATTTATATTTTACAGAATGAGCCATAATCAATGCATGTATGCGCTGTCGAAGAGAATCTGTGATGAATGAGATCAGTTTATCAAACAATGTTCTGGCAGAAAGAGGTTTGCGGTGATGCTGAAAGGCTCAGGCTGCTCTTACCACCTAATAACTCTGTAAAACTGCAAAACCCACATCACTCTTGTAGTTTAAATAAGGTTTGAATAAGAATTCTGCAAATATATGCGGTGAGTTCTTAAAAAAAGGGTTTTCTATATGCTATAAAAAAGGGTTTCTAATCAATCAATCAATCAATCAATCATGTTAAAATGTAAGTAATGATAATAACACTATATTACAATGACATACATTTTCTAAACCTTTCATGATTACTACCTTTTTTCTTTTTCTAGCAGGATGTTTGTCATGTGCGGAGATGAATCTCGGACAACTAAAGTAAGGATCAAAGTACAATATAATAAGAGTATTCATGTAAGCAGGCAATGGTGAAAACGAGCAAAACAGGTACATACAGGGCATCCAAATTAAAGGGCAGCTGTCAGACATATAACAAAATAACAACTAAGATCAGGGAAATGGCAGGTGAAGACAAATAGCAAATAAAACTAACAATGACTGCAAACAAAGACTCAGTCCTGAACTGGTGTATGTGTGGTGTATAAGTAGTCAGTCCAGATGATCAGTGATGTTGGGATTTAGGTATGTGTGAGTCATCGGTGGTGAACAGCAACCGATGCAAAGCAACCGATGCAAACAGCAAAGTGTGAAATGGCATGATGGGAATTGTCGTGCATAGTGTGATGTGTAGTTCACCAGCAATCTGCAATTAGCGAATCGCTGGTGATCATGCCAGTGTTATTGTACATTTACAGTGCATTCAGAAGATATGCATAGCCCTTCACTTTTTCCACATTTTTTAATGTTATAGCCTTATTCCAAAATGGATTAAATTAATTTATTTCCTCAACATTCTACACACAATAGCCCATAATGACAATGTGAAAAAAGATTTTTTTAAATTGTTGCAAATTTATTAAAAAATAAAAAACCTTAAAAAAATCACATCTACATAAGTATTCACATCAGTTGCGTTGAAGCTCTAAATTGAGCTCAAGTACATTCTGTTTCCACTGATCATTCTTGAGATGTTTCAGCAACTTAATTGGAGTTCACCTGTGGTCAATTCAGTTGATTGAACATGATTTGAAAAGATCTGTCTATATCCCAGGGTTGACAGTGCATGTCAAAGCACAAACCAAGAATGAAGACAAGGATAGGGAAGGTTACAGAAAAATGTATGCTGCTCTGAAAGTTCCATTGAGCACAGTGGCCTCCATCATCCGTAAGTGGAAGATGTTTGGAACCACTAGAACTCTTCCTAGAGCTGGCCGGCCATCTAAGCTGAGTAATCGGGGGAGAAGGGCCTCAGTGAGGGAGGTGATCAATAACTCGATGGTCAAGCCATCTGAGCTAGAGCATTCTTCTGTGGAGGAGGGAGAACCTTACAGAAGGATAAGCATCTGTGCATCAATCCAACAATCAGGCCTGTATGGTAGAGTGGCCAGACGAAAGCCACTCCCCGCAAGGAATTTGCTAAAAGGTATCTGAAGGACTCTCTGAGTGAATGCCATGCATTACGTTTGGAGAAAACCAGGCACCGCTCATCACCAGGCTAATACCATCCTTACAGTGAAGTATGGTGGTGGCAGCATCATGCTGTGGGGATGTTTTTCAGCAGCAGGATCTGGAAGACTAGTCAGGATAGAGGGAAAGATGAATGCAGCAATGTACAGAGACATCCTGAATAAAGACCTGCTTCAGAGTGCTCTTGATCTCAGACTTGGGCGACGATTCATCTACCAGCAGGACAATGACCCAAAACACACTGCCAAAATATCAATAGAGTGGCTTCACAACAACTGTGTGAATGTTCTTGAGTGGCCCAGCCAGAGCCCAGACCTAAATCCAATTGAAGAGAGAGAGATCTGAAAATGGCTTTACACCATTGCTTCCCATCAAACCTGATAGATCTTGAGATGTACTGCAAAGAGGAATGGGCAAAAATTCCCAAAGACAGGTGTGCCAAGCTTGTGGCATCCTATTCATAAAGACTTGAGCCTATTATTGCTGCCAAAGGTGCATCAACAAAGTATTGGGCAGAGGCTGTGAATACTGATGTACATGTGATTTTTGAGGGTTTTTTTCTAATAAATTTGCAACAATATCAAAAAAATATTTTTTTTCACATTGTCATTATGGGGTATTGTGTGTAGAATTTTGGGGAATAAATTAATTTAATCCATTTTGGAATAGGGCTGTGACATAAAAAATGTGAGAAAAATAAGCGCTATGAATACTTTCTGGATGTACTATCTATCAGTACTGGGGAACATCCATACACTCTCAGTCTCACATACGCACTCATACACTACGGTCAATTTAGTTTATTCAATTTACCTATAGTGCATGTCTTTGGATGGTGGGGAAACCAGAGCACCTGATAAAAACCCACACCAACACGTGGAGAACATGCAAACTCCACACAGACATACCAATCTATGTAAAAAATAACAGTCTTTATATTTTATTGAGGGGGTTCCTCACAAAGGGATAAATTGATTGTCATAGGCATAAAAAGAGCTACAAGCAAATCAAACAAAAATAGCTGCCTTAAAATGCTTACAGATAGACTTGAAGTTTGCATGGCACATCAAAATGTTTCAATACACGATATTTTTGTCCCATTAGCAGACACAACGATATTTTTGTCTTGTTGTCTCTCTGACGAGGAGTTTATAGTAACCATGTCTTCTCCCTAAGGAATCAGATCCTCTTGTCTATGCCTCAAACACCCCTTATACTTCAGTGAGAAACTCTAGTCGGAATTACATAATCTTTCATGTTGTTTTTGACCCACATAAACAAGCCCCCAAAACATCCTTCAAGCCTATTCTACGCTCTACAAATTCTCTAAACAGCATCAAAAGAGAGCGTTCACTCACTCCTCAGAATAACATTTGTCTTTGTAGGATTATTGTGCAGCCGTCCATCCCTCCTGTATCAGAGCATTGTTTCTCTCTCTTGCGGGTTAATCTCTGTGTCTTGGGAAAGACTCTCTGTGTCTTGGAAAGGCAGGAGGCGAGCGGGGTCTGCTGTGGAGGTGATAACTCTAAAAGGATTAACTTCACAGAGATTCTGAGGAGGGAATAAAACCGGCAGAGTTTAGAGGAAGTCAAGGACAGTCTGCCTACTAACCGGGCTGCTCCAATACATACAAACACTGTGTTATCAGAGTTAATTATATCTTTCTGTGTGCCAGAGTCTCTTTTACATGGAAAAACCCCATTTAACTGCAGTCGAGTTTGTGGTTATTTTCACTGGTGTGTACAACAGTGGAGATCAAATGGATGAGATTAGATATTTTTTTCTTATCTATCTATCTATCTATCTATCTATCTATCTATCTATCTATCTATCTATCTATCTATCTATCTATCTATCTATCTATCATCTATCTATCTATCTATCTATCTATCTATCTATCTATCTATCTATCTATCTATCTATCTATCTATCTATCTGTCTGTTTGTCTATCTACAGAGGGGCAAAAAACTATTTAGTCAGCCACCAATTGTGCAAGTTCTTCCCCTTAAAAAGTCCTGTAATATTCGTCAAAGGTATACCACGACTATGAGAGACAAAATGAGAAAAAAATCCAGAAAATCACATTGTAGGATTTTTAATGAATTAATTGGTAAATTCCTCTGTAAAATAAGTATTTGGTCACCTACAAACAAGCAAGATATTTGATTCTCACAGACCTGTAACTTCTTTAAAAGGCTCCTCTGTCCTCCACTCCTTACCTGTATTAATGGCATCTGTTTGAACTAGTTATTAGTATAAAAGACACCCGTCCACAGCCTCAACACTGTAAACTCCACTATGGCCAAGACCAAAGAGCTGTCAAAGGACACCAGAAACAAAATTGTAGACCTGCACCAGGCTGGGAAGACTGAATCTTCAATAGGTAAGCAGCTTGGTGTGAATAAATCAACTGGGGACAACTATTATTAAAAAATGGAAGACATACAAGGCCACTGATAATCTACCTCGATCTTGGGGCTCCACGCAAGATCTTACATTGTGGTGTCAAAATGATCACAAGAACTGTGAGCCAAAATCCCAGAACCACACGGGGGACCTAGTGAATGACCTGCAGAGAGCTGGGACCAAAGTAACAAAGGGAGAATGTCATATGGTCAGATGAAACCAAAATAAAGCTTTTTGGTAAAAGCTTAACTTGTCGTGTTTGGAGGAAAAAGAATGCAGAGTTGCATTCAAAGAACACCATACCCACTGTGAAGCATAGGTATAGGGGTGGAAACTTCATGCTTTGTGGCTGTTTTTCTGCAAAGGAACCAGGACGACTGATCCATGTAAAGGAAAGAATGAATGAATGGGGTCATGTAACGTGAGATTTTGAAAGAAAACCTCCTTCCATCAGCAATTAGGGCATTGAAGATGAAACATGGCTGGGTCTTTCAGCATAAAGCCTGGTTTATACTCGACGAGTCTGCTAGTTTGCTTGAGTGCATGCGCGAATGTGACGTCATCGCGGAGTTTGCGGAGGTTTGCTTTGGGTGCGCGCGACATAATTTCAGCCAGCGGTACGCATGGTTTTTTTGAGACTCAAGCGAACAGTTTGCACAGTGCAGCATTTGATTTAAGTTGAAAATGAACCATTTTGAAGAGATTTTGTCTGAAACAGGAATCTATAAAAACTATAATTGAGGAACAAATTATTTCTTTGATAAATTTCGATAATATCGGTTTACAATATACTGATGGATGTTTTTTCTAGGCTTTACTGGTGACAATGATCAGGAATGTTGGACCATTATTGCCTTTTTAGCATATCAGTAGAAGACAGAAACTAGCCAGTAATGTGCCAATTGTGAAGCGGGCTAAATCTAAAAAACATTTGTTTTTTTTAGTAAGTAGTTTAGCAAGTGATGCATCAAACTTTCATTTAAAATAAAAATTTACAATAAAAATAAATGGTTTAAAAATTTTTAATGATATTACTGAATAGACATAGTTCCGCAAACTTCCTACTTCTCTGTTTATTCATGTGATTTTACTGTCAGTTTCTTTTGATCGCCCCCTGTCATTTTAAAGAATACCACAATGGCGAACGCGGCAAGTATTAAAGCCTTGTCTGTTTCGCAAAGTGCGCGCACAGTCAGTGGAGGTGCACGATGCGGCGCCAGGCGAAAAAATAAATCCAGCTTAACAATGATCCTAAACACATCACCCGGGCTATAAAAGAGTGGCTTCGTAAAAAGCATTTCAACGTCGTGGAGTGGCCTAGTCAGTCTTCAGATCTCAACCCCATAGAAAATCTTTAGAGGAAATTGAAAGTCTGTGTTGTCCAAAACATCACTGCGCTAGAGATCTGCATAGAGGAATTCAATTCAATTCAATTCAGCTTTATTTGTATAGCGCTTTTACAATGTAGATTGTGTCAAAGCAGCTTCACATAAATGGTCATAGTAACTGGAACAGTGTGGTTCAGTAACTGGAACAGTGTAGTTCAGTTTTTAGTGTTTAAGTTCAGTTCAGTTTAGCTCAGTTCAGTGTGATTTAATCATTACTGAGAGTTCAAACACTGAAGAGCAAATTCATCGATGCGTAGCTCTACCAATCCTGAACCATGCGAGGCAGTGGCGACAGCGGAGAGGGAAAAAAAGCTTCACCTGATGGGAGTGAAGAAAAAAAACCTAGAGAGAACCAGACTCAGTTGGGCACGACCATTTTAATTTCTCCGATGGCCAAAAGTCTTGTGCAGAACTTCATACGCCGTGGTTTAGGCTGGAAGATGGCCTCAGCGAAGACTCGTCTGTCCCTGGAGCGTTGCTGGAATCAGACTCATGTTCTCCACTCCCCACGACCATCAGCGCAGCAGCAGCTCAGGATATGGCCTGGTCCCGGATATGGAATCCTTGGGATCATCACGTCGCTGGTCTTGGATCCAATCAGTGACTCCGCATAATCTGAGGACCTCGGGATGAGTATCCCCAGGTGAAAATAGAGAATAAAGAAAATAATTAGCGTAGCTGCTGTTCATAGTGTATATAAGCAAGATGTAGAAGCCAGTGTGGAACCCGCTAGGTGATGCATTGAGTGTATGCTTTACTAAACAGATAGGTCTTTAATCTAGTTTTGAACTGGGAGAGTGTGTCTGAGCCTCGGACGTTATCAGGAAGGCTATTCCAGAGTGTAGGAGCCATGAAAGAGAAGGCTTGACCTCCTTTACTTGATTTTGCTATTCTAGGTACTACCAGAAGCCCTGAATTTTGAGATCTTAAAGAGCGAGTTGGTTTGTAGCGAGACAGAAGGTTGGTTAGATAAACAGGAGCTAGATTATTTAGAGCTTTATAGGTGAGAAGTAATATTTTAAATTCAATACGAAACTTAACAGGCAGCCAGTGTAAGGAATGGGACAAAATACCTAGAACAGTGTGTGAAAACCTTGTGAAGACTTACAGAAAATGTTTGATCTCTTTTATTGCCTACAAAGGGTATATTACAAAGTATTTAGATAAAATTTTGTTATTGACCAAATACTTATTTTCCACCATAATTTCCAAATAAGTTCATTAAAAATCCTACAATGTCATTTTCAGATTTTTACTTTTTTGCCCCACTCTATCTATCTATCTATCTATCTATCTATCTATCTATCTATCTATCTATCTGTCTGTCTGTCTGTCTGTCTGTCCGTCCGTCCGTCCGTCCGTCCGTCCGTCCGTCCGTCCGTCCGTCCGTCCGTCCGTCCGTCCGTCCGTCCGTCCGTCTGTTTGTCTGGCTCTTCTTTGGTAATTGTGAACACCTTATTTTCCTTTTTTTAAATAGTTCAATGGTTTTCTTCAATTTTCCATAATTTTTCTGCATACCTGTTGGAATCTTTATGTCAGACAGTTTCTTTCTATTTCATTATGAAGTCCTTGGGCAGAATCCAGTAGGAAACAGACCTCAAGCTGCACATCAGAAGACTGCCTGCATGGTATGAAGGTCACACTGTCTCAGGATGAGCGGTTAAAAGTACCATTAGTGGTACTTCTTACAGCAGGGGTCCACTGAGTATAGATCCAACGACTTATTCCATTCTTTCTGTTTCTTGAGAGTCTAGGTAAGTGGACAAAAACACATTACAAACACACAATCCAACTCTGACCTGAGGTCAGAAACAATCTAAATAATACGGAGAGCACCTTAGTTTTGCTGCCTGCTGATTAACAATATAAACACCTTGGATGCATCTCATTTGTGGAGATTAGCACAGTAATTAAGGCAATTTGGAACAGAAAATTGAACTTTGTTTGTTCCATCTGAGGTGCTATAACTGTATGCCAATTTACTAAGAGAGCTTTAATTCCGTAGCACAGAAGATTGGTGGTGTATTACTTTTAAAGGGCAATGTGCAGAGCTATATTTGTGCTTTATTTGAGAAATTGATGTTGATTGAAGTATGAAAAGCAACCGGTGTGTTTCTTGCTGTTACATGTGCATTTTAATGTTCTTATGATTTTGTTTTGGTTAGCTTGACGTCATCATCACATCCCTAATTTTAGAGCGTGGTTGGTATGTTGTTGCTTGGTTACCAAGTCGTACACTCAAGCTTCCTGTCGCCTGAAGAAACTTGAGGCGTCGGGAGAAAAACACGGAGGCACACGCAGAGACACAAAGGTAACGTGGAGCAAAAGAAAGCACTCAGCGTCTGACAATCTCAATAAACAAAAGACAGACAGTGCTTTTAAAGACTGTCATTCTTATTGAAATCATCGGGCTGCCCTTGTCTCTGTCATTCTCATCTCTCGCACTCTTTCTTCCTTTCGCTCCCAAACTGCTTTTTAATTACTGTCTTCAAGCATGTAAAAGCCCATAAATGCTCAATACAAACAGAGGCCTGTGTAATTAAATGGCTGATTAGTCGTATCTAAGGGAAACCACGAGGCAGGGGCTCAATTCAGCTGCCACAAGTTATCAAACCCAACTCGCATATGCACTTACAAACACACACCCACACTAATGCTCACATTAATATGGGCACAGACGCCTTTCCATCTTTCGCATGCAGGCAAACATATTTCATATTCACTGGCTTTTGCAAAGTAATTGGTGAAATGTGTGAGCGAAGAAAGAGAAAGGCACAGAATGAAACAGAATACAGAGGTTTTAGCGTTTTTCTCTGTCAGGCGGGCAGCAGCTTCGCCCGTTTTGTCTGCTTTGCGGCAGGATAATTACAGTCATCATGCCTCCATCTCTCTGTGGAAAGGATGCAGGGAAAAATAGCAATTATATAACAGCTTTAGAGAGGGTCATCGGACTACAACCCTAAGAGACAATTTTGCTGTAAAAAGTAACCGCAGAAGCCAGTTCATTATGTGTCAGGGGTTGCACGTGTGCGGTGAAAGCCCTGCATTGTGTGTGTGTGTGGGAGGAAACGAGTTTTCCTCAAGTGACCCCTTTATTTGTCCTTTAATGTTATTGTGATTATTTTAGTTTTTTCTGTTATGTGTTTGAGCTATGCATTTCTGAATCTTTATATATAATGTTTTTTTTTCTTTTTTGCCTAATGTACCTTGGCTGAATCTCTTCCCTTGTTCTTCTTGCATGGAGACATTTTGTGCACCTGCTTCATCAGAGATCAGAAGCGTAAAAAGGCCCAGTGATTTCCAGTCAAGCAAGCTCTTGATTGCAGGCTGATTTGTGTCACTCTTTTGCACTTTCAGGCATTTAGCAAGATGTCAGAGAACACTTCACAGTTTTTTTTCAGTAGCTTTGGTACATTTCTCAGATCAGAATTAAAATTTGGCAAAACAGTAAGTACGTTTCTTAAAACAACGCAGGGCAACTGGGGGAGGGGGGATACGTTATCCTCACTTTTAGACACAGACCATTTAGAAACAGCTGAATAATACAGTTTTTCCAGTGGCTTTGGTGCATTTCTCACAACATTATTTACATTTGCACAACAGTTAATGCATTTCTCAAAACAATCAGTACAAACTGCAGAACCTAGTTGATAACCTGCAAAAGCATGTCGCTTGCTCAAAATGGATAGCTCATTCCTCAAAAGCAAGTATTCATGTCAATCAAAGTGTCAGTGTCATCAAGATGAAAAGTCCTGACACCATTGTTTATGAACACTTCTTGAAAATGCTCAAGACAGCACTATATACTATTTAAACAGCCGTTTGAAAACTACAGTAAAGTTAGACATCACTGCATTTAGTGAGGTATCTGAGTACAAGACACTGAATATGTATGTTTTACATTTTTACTGCTTATGCTGTTTGCAGTTCTAATTTATTCACAAAGGAATACACCCTTATTACAGTTTTTCTCAATCGCTGTGGTGCGTTTCTCACAACACCAGTGCAACTGAACAAATTATATTATATTTTAAGAAATATTTAAAATATTTTGGTACAGTAGCTTTTGAAGTGGAGGGTCCTTTTCAGAAATGCTAACTGACCCAGTCGAAGCTCGATCCAGAGACCTTCTCTCTGTGAGGCGACAGCGATACCTACTGCATAATATAATTTATTCATGCATACATTTTCTTTTTGGGTTAGTCCCTTTATTAATCTAGGTTCGCCACAGCGGAATGAACTGCCAACTTATCCAGCATATGTTTTACACAGCGGATGCCCTTCCAGCCACAACCCATCAATGGGAAAATAATATAATTATATTCAATAATTATAAATAATAATTATATATTAAATATTATTATATATATATATAATAATACTATAATCAGAATTAGCTGGAATGTCTTAAGCTTTGATTGCAGTGTACAATCATTGTAGCTTTGTTTCAGCAATCTTATGCAACATTTTTTTCAAATGAAAGTTTTTGGCCTAGTTGTTATAGTGAAATAAGAGATTGAAACCGCTGTGTAAAGTCTACTGCAGTACATCCTTAAGATTTTCAATTAAGTTAAGTCTTCGGTGGTGGAGTAATCATGTCTGACAATGGTTCTTCATGCTCCCACATTTTGAGCCCAGTAAATCTTATAGCATTGTCATCCTGGAATATGGCCATATACTGTAGGTCTTCCAACGGGGTTGTATAAGAAATGACAGATTTAAACTACATCAGTTATGATTTAAAGTAATTAATGCCAAAGATATAACATGCCAGACACATAAACGCTGCAATACTGATCCAGCTCTAAATGCTTAAGCATTTGCCTATTTAAATGCAAACTTTTATTATTATTCATTTAATTTTTTAATCCACAATTTAAATCATCACGTAAAATGTGCGCTTTAATATACCTTTCTCAATTGATCCAATCTATTCGCCAAATAAAATAAAAAACTGACTGACTTTTGGGTGCATCTCATCTAATTACCTCTTCATCAGACATCTTGGGTTCAGTAGCAGTAATTACTCTCAGTTCTTTTAGTCCAAGTTTCAGATCAGTGTGAGTCATTTAAATCAGGTTAAATAAATTATATGCCTGCAGGCGCACTCCTTTAGCTGCCAGACCTGACCTGTGATCAGGTGGAAATGATGAGGACAGAGGTAGGAGTGATCTGTCCATCTCTCGCTCTATATTAAGCCCGTGTGACCACATTGGGCAGAAACATGCTGAGTTTATGTGACTGTCTTCTTGCTATCTAAGTAGTTTCAGACTTGATTTTAAACACACACACACACACACACACACACACACACACACACACACACACACACACACACACACAAACACACACATTGACACATTTTAGCATATGAGCCTCCTAGTTCACAAGGGTGAGAAGCAGGTATATAGTAATCCTTATAGGTTGTGTTTGTGTTGTGTCTCTGTCTCTTGGTGACTTTGTTTGCTTTGTTGTCATTTGATATACAGTAAAACATATCTTTAAATTAGACCAATAGCTTATAAGTGACAAGACATTCTGTACTATTTACAATGTGACTATTCACTTTATCAGGTTTGTTCTGATTTTTTGGTGCTGGAAACATTCCCTTAAGATTTTTAATAATATTGTCATGACAGCATCAAACACAGTTGCCGCAGATTTGTCTGTTTATCCTTGATGTGAATCGCATGTTCCTACAAGGTTATTCATAGATTGAGGAGGAGGCCATTTAGGAATGAACTCTTTGACATGTTTAAGAAACTGTTGGAGATATGTAGGTTTTGAGATGTGGACATAAAGTGATAAACATGGCCAACAACAGTACTTGGGTAGCTTAAACAACACTGACTTGGTACAAAGAGGCTCTAACAGTGGCAAGAAAAAATGCCCAGTGGAATTAAATCATCATCAATATAAGCTGAACGACTTAAACACTGCAGGGTAAATCCATCCTTTCATGTTGTTTATGGCATGTTCTAACTCTATTGTTCTTAGGGCATACTCACACTACTATGCTATCCGAACCGTGCCCAGGCCTGTTTCCCGGATCGTTTGAGAAGTGTGAGTGCTCTGTATCGGGCTCAGGCACGGTTCACTTGGCCTGCCCTGGCCCGGTTGGAAGAGGTGTGCCAGAGTGTGGTTCACTTGGGCTTTGGGCTGAGTGCAAAACGCGCCTGAGCCCAAAACTGAAGAAGAAACGTGACTTTTAAGGGACTGTTTTATATGGATTTATTAATCATTCCAACTGTTTAATGAACACAAACTGTCATAGTTTATTAAAGACACAAACCCCTCACTGCACGACAGCTGCACCTTCAGCAAATCTCCTAATTCCTGCAGCACGAGGACTTTATGATTGTTTATGAGTGTCAGCAGTGGTTGATCTGTTAGGCGAAATATTTGACTGCGTATCACCGTATCCCAAACGACTAAAACGATATAACTGAAGAAATCTCCATTGTGCCGAGAGAGAAATCGCTTACTGAACAGTGCATCATCGATGACATAAGTGTGCCCAGCCCCGAATGTAATGTGAGTGCGGGCCGTCGGGGGAGATGGGAGGGGGGACAAGCATGCTTTAGGCCCGGTTCAAGTCAACTGTATATAGTGTGAGTATAGTGTGAGTACGCCCTTAATTTCTCTCAAAGAACTGCTGCTCACTGGCAAATCTTTTTGGACAATTCTTTGTAAAGATAGTTGTGCTCGTGCCTTTTTCTCAAATTCTTGGACCAAACCATCTGACATCAGTAACCATTCTTTTTCCACATTCTAATGCTCGGTTTGAGGTTCAGCAGATAATTTTGACCATTTCTGCATATGCCCTAAGGTCTGCGTTCACATTGTTTTTCTTAAAATGATTAAGTAATCTGTGCAAGTTAATCCACTGAAGTTTTAGTTTGTTTTGGTAATCTTCAATCAAAGCCTGACCATGTCCTGGAGTGGCTGCCCTTCTCTTGATGTGAATTTGAGGGCTTCCATAGCAACTGTATACCAATATTTTTAACCCCGCCCCTCTCACCGTTAATTTGCTATGAGGGGATGATGCACAAAAGAAAGCCCTGCCTTGTAATCAATATTCTGTTTCAGTTGGAAGTACATCAATATGCTGAAATTTCACATTCGCGTGGACTTCAAAGGATTAGTTCACACAAAAATAATACTCTATTTTCATTACTCACCCTCATGCCTTTCCAATCCCCTGAGACCTTCATTCATCTTTAGAACACAAGTTAAAATATTTCAAAAGAAATCTGAGAGCTCTGACCCTAATAGACAGAAATGGTCCAGAATCGTTCAAAGTCCAAATGTGCTACTGTAATTATATGTAGCACAAAACAATTTTGTGCACCTTAAAAAAATGTAAAAATGACTTGTTCATATTTTAATTCAGGCAATACGATGCTTACATGCTTCGCTGCTGACTCTAATGGCATTACATTGTACGGCATATAATAAGTGCAAACCCTGTAGAGGAAGAGCTTGAAATATCACAAGGGTAAGTTATTAATAACAGAATTTTTGTTTTTAGGTGTTAGTGAGGCCAGCAGGAGGCGCTCAGCCAGCCAGTGAGTCCTAATGCCCCAGTAAAGTGAAGGGGACACTATACTGTCAGTGAGCGCCGTCTATCAGATGAGACAATAAACTGAGGTCCTGACTCTCTGTGGTCATTAAAAATCCCATGGCACTTCTTGTAAAGAGTTGGAGTGTAAAGGCCAAAGTCCCTATATCGGGCCTTACCCATCATGGCCTCCCAATCATTCCCATCCACAGAATTGGCTCTTTCACTGTCTCTCCACTCCACCAATAGCTGGTGTGTGGTAAGTGCACTGGCGTTGTTGTCCTGTGGCTGCCTTCGCATCATCCTAGTGGATGCTGCACACTGGTGGTGGTGTGGAGAGACCTGCATCATCATTGTGAAGCGCTTTGGGTGTATGGCCATACAAGATAACTGCGCTATATAAATACACATTACAACAACTGAATACTTTGAATTTCTCTCATATGATTGGCTGAGTAGATATTGAAAGTAGCAAGCAGTTGAACAGTAATTAAAAGCAGCAAGCAGTTGAACAGTAATTATTGAGTGGATTCAGTGGCTGAACAGGAATTGTAACTGCAGCCTTTTAGTAAACAGTATAACCTTTTAGTACATTTCTGTTAAGTCTTCTAGTTTAGTAAGTCACCTCTAGAATTCACTGATTGTAGCTGTAATGTTATTTAATCGACAGGATGACTGACTGCTGTCAGATGTGATCACACTGCTGGAAAACAATCTGCGGGAGAAAACACACAATCCTGTGCACTCACTAGCCCCTTTCACACAGTGATACCGGAAAATATCCGGAAAATTTACGGAACGACTTTACCGGTATGTTCAAAAAAGCGCTGTTCACACAGGCGAGGACGTTACGGAAATTTTCCGGAAAAGAGCATTCACACATCCATTCCAAAATACCGGTAAATTCTGACATCATTCACCACAAATGAGCTTTAAACGGCTGCGCTTGTATTTGTAAACATTTGACTAAATTACAAACTCTTTTGATGATCAATATTGTAAACAACTTTCACAGGATCATATTCGCATGTCGAGATGTTCATAATATGTGCGTGTGCTGCCGCTCACAGGCTGTTTCATGGGCACACGCAAAGCTTGAAGGTAAACAAACAACGGCTTATCATAAGCATCTTATCGATGATTATTTGCACAGTTGGCATTAAGGAGAACATATAAACGTGATCTGACTAACTTCTAGCAGCTAAATGCGTCTGGAAAAATATTCAAAGGTTTTTATTCTCACCAACCGCGCGGACGTAAATGCGTCTGACTGTTGTGATTGGCTAAAGCAGAAGTCTTACGTCAGCACGTTCTAGACGTGCACGCGCTTATTCCGGAAATATTCCTTCTGCGTTCACACAGCGCAGCATTCCGGCAAATTGCCGGTAATGTTACAACTTCTCTTTCCGGAAAATAGCCAGAACGAATTTACCGGTATTTTCAAAAAGGACCTGTTCACACATACAACCTTTCCGGAAAATTGCCGGTAATTTTCCGGAAAGGTCTGTATGTGTGAAAGGGGCTATTGTCTACGATTTTGGTGTATTTTAGTGCATTTCTGGTTTATTATAATAAATGTATTTTTGTAGATTATTCATGCATATATATATATATATATATATATATATATATATATATATATATATATATATATATATATATATATATATGATATATTTGGACTCCTCATGTCAGGTTTGCCCTGGGAAATAGTGTAATGTTTAATTCAATTTTCTGAGATATTAATGATACCAAAGAAACCACATTTCCCTCTAAACACCCACATGGATTTTTTCATGCCAGTGAACATTTCTCTGGCATATATTTAAGTCTGTACACACACACACACACTGACTCACTGATAGACATGCACACACACACACACACACACGTACACCCCATACACCTGTTTGTCTGTGTGTTTCCACTACTCCCATACAGCAAGCTTTAATGTGATGTGTTCTCACCATCCGATCAAAAAAAGTCACTTTTTGCAAGTGTGTAGGAGGTCCTTTGAGGAGATAGTGATAAACTCTTTTCTAAGTTAATTAGCAGTCTCGAAAGACCAGATCAGAGAAGCGGACTCCTGACAGAACTGTGGATCTGCCAGCATGAATCAAAAGACTTTAAAGAACAAACATGACTAGATTGGTGAAACTGGACAGAAATAGTTGTTCTGATTTTATCGTACAATAGAGGGGGATTTCATATCTCTTGCTCGCTCACGCTTCACCTTTCCTAACAATTATGTCACCTTGAGTGAGGCGGAAGACCTGTGTGGGCGTCTTGCGTCAGGAATCGGATATCTATCCATAATAAAAAAAATTGCCTCTAATCGTTTCATTAAATGTGTTCATGGTGAAAGCCAGTAATTGATTGGGGGGTGGTGAGTAAGCCTTGCCTAAAATGGCCTGGAAGACGACAGCACACCACAGACTCTTGCAAATCAATGTGGAGGTTGACACGATGTTTAAAAGCAGAACGTACGGACGTCTCCTCCTGCTGTGCACGGGACCATCTGACACCTCTGGGGTGATGATTACATTTTTGATAATAGTTATGAGATGCTTTTAGGTGATACTCATGAAATGGTATATGGGAAATGAATATCCCTATTACAATTAACAATGGAATCAAAAGGTCAAAACATCTGACAGCATCTGAAAATTGCTTATTTTCTATTAGTATTAGATTTTGAATAAGGTGGTTGTTTTATGATTAACTGCAAAATCTACTTTATTGTATTTGCATGTATTTGTTTCTAACATCCCAGCCATATGCTTCATTAACAAAACAGGCTTAAACTATATAAGTAAACTATTCTCCAAACAGCTGGAAAAAACTACAACTTTTAAAACTAATTAAATGGATAGTTCACCCAAACATTTAAATTCTGTCATCCTTTACTCACCCTTAAAAAAGGTAAGTCCCCATATATTTCATCTTAATATATTTTATCTTAATTTGGATGTTCTCTATCTGATGTCGATATTTCCATTAGGTGTGCAGAATTGGAACCAACTGACTCACTGCAGGTACAACATCACCTGAACCCCGAGCAGAAGTCAGAACTACTGTCACAGTGAATCACAGGCTTTACTGAACTCAGATAAATTATTTAACACTGTGACACTGTATGTGAACTTAGTTCAGCCCACAGTTCAGAAAGAGAAAGAAAGGAACTATTCTCTAAAAATATGCCAGGGAAAAACTGTTAACACAGAACATTTACTTAAAGACTCAGAATTAAAATGACATGCTTAAAATTTCTCTTTTTTTTCTTCTCTCTCTCTCTCTCTCTCTCTCTCTCATTTACATTTGTGTGATTAGGCTGCTGCAAATTAACTTTAGCAAACAAAATATGGAGTATACCGCCCCCTTGAGGTCCATAGGAAAACAAAAAAGGCAATATTAAAAGGAGAACTCACTCGACAATATTACAACTCTCAAAATTGACTCACCCTCTACTTCTTTCAAACCTGTTGTTTTTCCCCTTCAGTTGAGCACAAAATAAGATGTTTTGAAGAATGTTGCAAACCGCTAGCAGTTGACATCCATGGTCATTTCTTTCTATGGATGTCAGTCTGATTAGATTTTTCTTCAAAATATGTTTGTTTGGGAATGTCCAGAAACATTCACCTCACTTTTACCTTCTGTGTGGATGAATCTTCTCAGAAGACATTTCTTTGTGCCTTTGCGTTTTTTATCAGTGAACTGGAAGTGTCTAAAACTGATGCTTTGGATGAATTAATAGCTACAGACTTCATCATGGTTGAGCTGCTGTTAGTCTGCCGCATGTTCTGATGTCATTATAAGGACCAATAGTAAGTTTTCCTCCTTAAATGTTTGTGTTAGAACGTTCTGAATGAAGAGAGCTGTCCTGTTAAAATGCCTGCTTGTACTCTTATGTCACCAGACTCTCAGTCTTTGTCTTTTGTGATACTAATTTGCTGTCATTGTAAGAGCGGATGTCTAGCCTCCTCGTGAATTAACAAAAGCTCAGAGAGGGTGTCCCAGCATCGGCCGCTGTCTCCCGGGGAAACAGCCCGGGTAAACAAGAGAGAATCTCCGCGCAACCGGCGGCGGTGGCGGCAGCAGCGCTCGTGTTGTGATTGCTGGGAAAATTGGCGCGCGCAACACTTTTATCCTCCTCAGAACAAGACGGTGAGGTTTGCTAAAAATATTAATTCAGAACTTTGTTAATTGACCAAAATATAGAAATGCACTTCACCCTGGCTTAGCTAATAAATGGTAATATTTGATTTACGAGCTAAGGACTGAGAGATGGATAGAAAAGGAAACGTGCGGCGCGCCACTTCGGCTGGCTACCGTTTACCGGACAGACCAAACGGTCCTCTCGCCTCTCAGTCCTCAGTCTCAGTGTTCAGGCATTCAGCGGGCAGGACAAGAAACGGTGAGACACCGGCGCAAAACGAGGACAGTCGAGATCCTGTAAAGCAGGACCAGGTTTGGAGAGAGTTTGTGCGCGCGGAGCGATCCGGCGTGAAGGAATGGTAAGAATGCGAATATTACTCTCTTTCGTAGAAATATAATGCATTTACCGGTTTGTTACTCGCTTTCCCTGAAGTACCGTAGCTAATCTTTTCTTTCAACCTCTTAAATGTGCCATTGTTTGACCCGTTATTTGATACGGGATAGATTGTGGTTGACCAGGCGCCCCCTGGACGGTGTGTGTTACGCTTACTCATCTCCTGTTCTTAACCAACTGTATATACAGCCGGGCTTACTGTACACAAAACCACTGTCAAATGATAAAACCACAACAGTTTTGCTTCTTAATAATTGATGTCATAGTGTCGCTTGGTGATATGAAAATATCATGTTGTAAAACGCTAAATGCCGTTTAATCACAGGGAGAAGAACTGGAGTTTCCTGATGAACTTTGACCAGCTGGTAAGAAACCCCTGACTCTTTAGCAATCACTCAACTCTGTTGCTGACAGATTTTCTTCTCTATATAGAATAAAAAAAATGATTACATCTATAATTAATACATATATAAAAGATGAATTTCAAAATATCATTAAAATGTTATATCAGGACTGCCAATTGATTAAACTTGTTGTGAAAGTAAGCATATACAGTTTATATTATTTAATGTTTCTTTGCATAATTTGCAATATCCAGCTAAATAAAAAATGGTTTATTGAAGCAACAGCTTGAAGGACATCCACAAACCTTTTTTCAAACTACATCTTGGTGACTCTCTGAAAAAGGACTTTTTTTTAGACTCAAAGGAGATGATAACCAGAGTCCATCTATTAATACATTTATATGTGCAACTGAAAAAAAAACTATTACAGGACAATACTTTTCTAAATGAAAAGCGTACAGTTCATGTACAGTGTAATAGCAAAGAGCATGTTAACATTTTAGATAATCAAAAAGCATTATTTTGAATATACCATTTTAAAAAAAGCTGTAATTAGGAACCAAGCACCAAAGGTGTGTAACCACCTATTGAAATCTTTGGCATTCCTATTATTATTCTGCTGAGATTAAATGGCAGCCCATAGAAAAGTTTGCAGGAAAGTTGTGTCATTTGGCACACTAGTAGAGGACGATTTAAAAATTTACCACAATGAATTTGTAATCTCTAACTCAAACTCTCTAATGCCACCAATTGTCCAAATGTGCAAATTTTATGCTAATAGTACTAAATATGTATGCTAATAGTAATAACTTTAGAACCATAAAATTCTGAACTCTGAATCATTGACTCATGTCAATTCAAATGATGATGCCCAATTTTCACCAAAATCAACTCAGATCATCTGCGGGGCAAAGAGTTATGGTTTTCAAGTTGATTAATCAAACTATTGTCAAATAATGCACAATTGAATTTGTCAACAACAACAAAAAAAATCACGAAATCATAGTTTTATATGCTTATTGCTAAATGATCTGAGGTTTTTCCTGCACAGTTTTGGCGCAGCGCCACCTTGTGGTCATAAGATATGAAAAAGGCTCTTTTCGCTTATATCTCATAAATGCTTTGGCCAAAATACAAAATTAACATAATTACATTGACATAAAAGACATTTTGGTAATCTGCCATTTTGATTGTTGTCTAAAAAGGCTTAATTTTGCGATCACATGGACATATTTTTATAGTTTAACTCATTGTCATGTGGTCTTCATCCATTCCTTGGATATTTTTGAGAACATTGTTACCAAATCAGCCAAATTTCCTGTAGTCATTTTAATGTGGTTTGAAAAACTACTTTCTGAACACTTTATCTGATATTCACAACATTTGACTAGGTGATAGGTGTAACTGTTTTTGTTTACTGCACCATCAAATGCGCTGGCATGATGCCAAATTACACCTGATCTCTACAACACCTATAAAGATATTGACAGCATATTATACCAGTTTAAAGGCTGATTTATACTTCTGCGTCAAGCGCATGCACATGCTCTGGCGCAGCCTACTTGTGGTTGCAAATCCCTCGCCATGGTCTTCGGCGATGCTGACATGCACCTCTCAAAAAATTTAACTACACGACGCAACGACACATAGCGCAAGCTAGCAAGATGGCTTGGTAGCGCTGATGAGTGTGGGCAGAGGTGAGAGCTGCGTGAGCCCGATGGAGCTCTAGATGGAAACTGTTGTTTTGTGTTTACCTTATGATTAAAGTTGCTGCATGTCCACCGATTCCCGTCTCAAAATGAGTGCGTTTCAGCTACTTGTACATTAAGGTAGCGTTCAGAAAAAAACAAAACACCAGTGAAGAAACTCGACACAGTGGAACATAAAAACCCACTGCCTGCTCGTGTTTTGGAAGTGTTATTGCAAAGCAACACAAACAGCATGCAGAAGAATAAATGCACAGCTATGCATATTGCATGCACCGTGGGTCACACCGATCACTCAACGCAGAAGTATAAACTAGGCTTATTTGTGACCTCAAACTGACCACACCACCTAAATGTGGTAACAGTGCCGTCTATGGGTTAAGAGTTATAATAAATAAATAAGTAGCTAATAACATTTGACTGCATAGACTTATTGCAATTAAACTTGAATTATTACTTGGTTTATGCTGATAAAATAGACACCAATTAGACGCTAAACTTGAGGTGCGTCAGTGTCATCTTACACTGAGTACATCACATCAAATTGGTAACATCAGCACCTATTGGTCAAAAGTTATAAAGCAAGGAATTTGTATATCTATTCATTGTTTTCAAGATGTTCTGATATTTTGAGTACAATAAAATTCAAATGTATTCAGAAACTCATTTTTTACGTGGTCTGATGCTCCTTGGCTAGCTTGATGCTGGCGTCTGGGCTGCTTTGCTCATTCTGCATTTGTACTGCTTGATCCCTTAATTGCTGCTTGCAGCTATATTTGACTTTGTCTTCATTATTCAGTGTTTTATTGTTGTAAAAACATGTCTGCATGTTGTTTTTGTCCATGTTACTCTCACAGGGTCACCCGCGTACAGAAACTCCTCTCCCCAACTCTGTGTCTTTATATTCAGACCGACTCCCAAACACCAGTAACCAAATGTTCGGCAGCAGCTTGTACACTGAACTTGGGAATGAACTGGTGCGGCTGGACAATCTGCTAATTCTGACATCCAACCACCGCAAGGCCAAAAGAAATCCAGAGATGCAACCCTGCTGAGGTTTACCAGGCACAAGATGTCTTCAAATTCTCTCTGGTGTATTAGACAGAGATTCTTCCCTTCTCTAGAGATTTTCCCTTGGGTCGTTCTTTTTCTCTCGCCTCTATCTGTTTAAGCTCAATAGTGTTCAGCAGGTTTTTCTGGAAGTATTTATTTTTCTCTTGACAACCCAAATCCTAGCTGCCAATATGTGTATGCATGTGTGTGTTTGCTGTAAGCTTGGCAGTGTGTTGACAGCTTGTGATTTTTTTATTAGATTTTATGTTAACATTAATTTGCATCTTTCAGTGTACTGTATAATGCTGGTGAAGGCAATCAAGATGATCCTGTTAAATGAATAGATTATTTGCTTATTACTTTTTTTGTGGATGAACACAGGTGCTTAGTATATAAATGCAAATAGTTTCAATATCAGTCTCAAACGTTTAGGTTAGAACTTATTTTTCTGTATTTGTGCATCGAAGGAGTTACACTCTTAAAAATATGAGGTTCAAAATATTCATATCAGCATCTAAAGAACCTTTTGTGCAATAGAAAGGTTCTACACTTTAAAAAAAAAGCTTTCATTCGTCCAATTAAAACAAATTCACGGTTATGGTTCACATCTAATTTTAACACTCGACCCAATGAAAAATAAATAATTTGCCTTACACAATATTTTCTTTCTCCATGAGAACAATTTTATACAACCTGGTACAAATCATATTTGGCTTGTTGAATAAAATCAAATTAAATTCTCTTTTTATTCTAAACAAGAAGATACAGCTTTAATCAAAACAACAATTCCCATAAAATGTTTATTCATCCAGTTAAAGAAGTCTAGGGTAATTTCCTAGTTCACATTTAATTTTGCTCACTTGAGCCAATGAAAAATTAATCAGTCGCCTTAATATTTTTTTAAGTCCATATAATTACAAAGCATATTGAGTTTCTGTTTAATTTGCATGCACTGGCCTGTAACCTTTAAATGTTACATTGGTCAAAACAAATATTTCTTAGTTGAGCTCTTGATCAAAAACTTTTATATTTAACTGTTTTGAACCTAAACTGAAATGAAAGATACATTTTTAATTGGATGATGTACTGCTTGAATTTTCTTTTCAGTGTATATAGAACCATCAATGTCAATAAAGTCCCATTATTTTTAAGAGTGTGCTTTAGGTTGCAAGATTGAAAGCCTATACACTAGATGATTAATTCTTTACAGTGAAGTTTACAAATAGTCCTAGCCAACATACATTTTACCCATAGAACATTAGGATTGGAAACAATATTTTGCCAAGACCTACATTTACATATTTATAATTATGCCAAATTTTATTCCAATAAAGTTTTCTTCTCTTAAACAGTTCTTTCTCTCAAACGTCTTTTTTGGATGCTGGTGCATGATTGCAGTCAGAGATGTTGCTGCTCCAAACTGTTTGAACTTTTATTTTCATTTATTTTCTGAGTAATTTAATGTGTAATTGTTAAGTATAAGTAATTGAAGTTAATTTAATGATGGTTAGAATAGATTTTGATTTGCTCATATATGAGATCAAATACATTTTAGGTAATATTAGTACAGCCTGAGTATTCCACACTTGTCTCTGTATAGATAAAAAGCACCCTCTGGTGGGGAAAATACCCTCTTTAAAGGGATAGTTCACTAAAATATTTTATAATATAAAATTACTCACTATTTCCTTCAAGTGGTTCCAAACGTTTATTAATTTCTTGTGTTGTGTTGAACACAAAATAAAATACTGGTGAAAGCTGAAAACAGGAAACCATTGATTTTCATATTTATTTCTCCCGCTAAGGTGAACCTCTAACAGCATCAACAAGTGGACATTCACTTTTAATGTATTTAAAGTTGCAACAACAAGAGGTCGCTGTTTCACATTTTCATTGGGAAGTTCAAAATGTGAATCTATGTTCATTCTGATGGAAGGAAGACTAAATTTTATGAATCAACACACAGGTTACGCCATAATGGAGGCTTTCTATTTTAAAAACAATAAACAAGCACATCATTTTATTAACTTTACCGTTTAGTCCACAAGAGTATGCTACGAATACTACATATAGGCCTACTACAAACGTATCGAAATTTATGTTCAAAAATGATTAAATACGTACACTACTCTGCACTACAGCACCATGATTCACTGTGGTATTTTCCACATCCTGTTTAATCAAGTCTCATTTCGTACTCAAGACAGCTCAGTTCAGTAAACTGCTGTTTATTTGATAACAATATTATCTTTATTCCTCTGTTTATAAGTTATGAGTGAAACATTAGGAGCGGATGAACTGTCTTGTGATTCTTCAGTGATATGTGGTGGGTGTGAGAAACATTGATCCACAGAGGATATTTGCATTCTCCCGTGAGCCGCCGCTCGTGGGCGACAGAGAGAAGTGAAGCTTCATGGGTAAAGTCTGCTGTTGTCGACTGTAGTGGTGGATTCAGCCGATCGGTTCTTTTGAACAGCTCGTTTTAAGGAATCGTCTACTTAAGTGATTCCGGTAGTAGCTCACATCATAACGCAATTGCGACAGTACATTTACTTCGTTATTTTAGTATGGCGTAATTATTTGGACATCAATAAAAAATTGTACATTTTATAAAGTTTGAAGTCACTGAAAAAACTTTGGGAAGGTTTTTCTACCAAAGCCATTTCTTTTGTTATCTAGATATTCTGGATAACATGCACATTTCATTTTATGGTGTGTTTGAAGTAAAATATGTCTGTTCATTTATGTGTGAGTCTTGTAATTTTATATGAGACAGGTTATATACACAAGGTGTAAAACTGCATATTGTAAGGGTTTTTAAACTGTATTGTTAAAAAATCTAATTAAAAGTATATACTTTGAGTGTTTATTTTATTATTAATGCAATGTGTTCCCATTCATTTGAATTCAAGAATCAAGCTATTTTTGTGAGCCTAATAAACCGACTCTTTGAAAGATCCGAATTAAAAGAATGACTCGCTCACGGATCGGACATCGCTAGTTGATGTCAGAGAAAGGAACTCGAGGCTCGAGCAACCTGCAGGAACACCGAGGAACCGATCCGCGGGACTGGCGGGACTAATCCACGAGCAACATGGGGAGACTCTTCAGAAAAGCGCACGCGAGTTACTTAAACTAATTAACTTGATCGTAAATTAATAATAACACAGATAAAAAAACAACTGGTTCCGTATGACGTCGCGTTGAGAGTGTGTTGCGGGAATGCGTTGGAGTTTGTGGACTGCAGCAGATGCTCGACTCTGAACAACAGCAGCGTTGTTTATGAACTGAAGATTTGAAGTCAGGCTCAGCCAGTCCGGAGAGCCCGGGAGAGGGGGAGAGGAGACGAGGGGAGGGAGGAGAGAGGCGGGGAGGAGAGGAGAGGGGCGCCCAGAAAACGCCCTGCTGCTGAATCCTCTCAAAATTAAAACTTTATCGCGCCATTGACGGTACGCTCGCATGAAACGATGGGAAGTTTTATCCAGCACACTTGTTTAAAGTAACCACTTCATAGATTGTTTTGTGAGGGGAAGTTGGAGAACTTCAATTGTTCCCATTGGATTATTTTTTTCGCTTTATTCTGGACAAGTCCGGGGTACTTTTTTTGGAGGGCGGCGAGTCGGAGGCTGTCTAGGCCCGCTGCTGCTCGACAACTTGAAAGAAGATCTCGTATCTTTAATGTAAACCAGAAAAGTTGAGCAGATCGTCCTTCGTTGCTCAGACTGGCGCCAGGACGAGACAAAAATGTCGCTAGGAGCGGAGAGAAGGATGGAAAACCGGCTGAGACAACTGGAAGCCATGATCAAAGACCCGCGGTCTGCGATCAACTTGGAAAGTTTGCTGGTAAGTTCACCGTCCTTTTTCATGAATATTTAATGCGCCTCGAAGATCCGTTGCCTAGTGACACGAGGAAATAAATAGCTCGCGAGCAGCCTAACCGCGATGTTGCATTGCAGAAATGAACGTAACTCTGAGGAAGCTTCTGTAAGCAGCACGTTGATCATGTCTCTTTTAGTATGCTCGCTTTTTCTGCAAAAACATCACCCCACTTCCTACTTCACTGGTCAGTAACTTGTGGATAACCTCAAGTCCCTAACCACCGAGTATTAAACTATTCGCATGCACACTTGCCATATTTGAATAGTTCTGCTGCGTCAAGTTGTGAGTTCATCTGTTGCCTCGCTCCAAATATAGTAATATTGTTGGCCTGCAACATGACAATTTCGTAATTCCCCCTTCCTGCTGTTGATGGGCTGTTTGGTTCTGGAAGTAGACTGTGCTGTTAGCTGGCCTGCAGGTGAAGGGATTGTGAGAGCACGAGAATTCCCAGATTAATACAAGATTGTACACCTAATATGATTTATTTCTCCTAATTTGTTGACTAGTAGATTCAAGTTCAGTGCCCTCAGTTTTGTGATTGTTTGTGACACATGTTCATCTCGACTGAAAGTTTAACAGTTAGTGCCAAGTGATTATATCTGCACAGTGAGCTTGTCGATCGGTTTATTTTTGACCTATCTATAGCCAAAAAATGTTGGCAAGAGTTAGCTGAATCTGATAATCCCCTTTTGGTGCTCCATCAAATAGTTTGGTGTTTGTAAAAACACACCATAAATGAAGATTAATCTATAAGGTTTATTTTAGAGGTATACTTAAAGGCAAACAGTCAATGAATATTTATGTAGTATTGCTTATAGATTTTTGACATTGATTTTGAAAATTCAACTGACATCACTTAAATTAATGACACGTAAAACATGCAACAGAAAATATCAACATTTTAAACTATAAAAGGATTGCACAGTATTATTGAAAATGTTGTTTAAATAAATACCATACTGTGCAGAAGAGACGTTTTAACTGTCACCCCACTTTGAGTTGACACCTTAAAGCGTTTTCTGAATATTATATATAGTATGTCAAAATAAAGTAAGGTTTAGACTAAAGCTGCACAAAATTGGAAAAATCTGACATTGCAGATCATTTTTATTGCGATGTAAATACAGTTTCGGCAGATGACTTAAATAGCTCTATTTGGAATAAATCCATTAACTTTTATTAATATACTATTAATAAATACTATAAAATAAATACTACAAGAATAGATCAATAAGATAGAGCAAAGATAAAAGGGAAATAGATAATCAGCTATTCAGGTACAGTAATATTCAATATGATACGATATTATTATATTTTGCCCCTGATAATGATAAATCACCATATCAGCGATATATCACAAGAAGACCATCCACAATATATCATGATATTTGTAAGTGAAGAGTGAGAAATGGATGAAAAATATACGGTGTATTTCTGTTATTAACAGCACATATAATTCTTAGAATTGTGACATTGATATATGTTGGATCCGCCATTATGAGACGCGCCACCTCATGCATATCGCTATTATGTCCTGTCCGTATTATTGAATAATCAAATGTAATGTAAAATGTAAACACTGTACATTCTTCATTGCTGATCAGCTATAATAATCTCAATTGCGAATGCACACATTGCAATATCGATGCTGAAAGGATATATATTGTGTGCAGCCCTAGTTTACTATTAGCCTAGTCCTACTTTAGCCCTAGTTTACTATAATACTAGTTACTATTTTTTTTTTTTTGGAAAGTTTTATGCCATGGAAAACATTTAATCTGTGAGACAACGATAGTTAAGGCTGTGGAAACCACTTACCATTTTTGGAAATATTTTAGAGATCTACTAAACTTTGACAAAACACATCTATATCTGTAAATAAAAACCATAGTTTTGCCCATTCATTATGAATTGTGTAAAAAAAAACACATCTTATTGACTTTAAATATTTAGTGTTAGTGTCAGTTCACAAATTGGACTGAAAATGTGTACTATTGAGAAAACCGCTACAAACACAATGACAAACACTCAGAAGCCATTGGTTGAACAGTTAGTCATACCCAGTCAGAGTTATTATTTTGAGCCTCTTGTAATTTGAGTGTAGGGCTGTGCAGATAAACTATATTTTATCGAATCGTGATAAAATCTATCAATTACAAGCTCTGGACTTTTTTTTTTTACTCTATATTGATCTAAGAGCCAATCACACAGCAGATGCAATGGGAATCTAAAAGTGTGTTGATAGAGCTGTATAAAAAATTTTTGGCCACCAAAAATTTATCGGCCGAAAATATGTCATGCCATATAATGGACTCTCTAATTTTTGTGGCTTTAGTAATTGTTGGGGTACTCTTTTAAATCTGGAAGCAATAACAACTTATATTGAAATATATATCATTATCGTTCAATATGGAAAACATTTATTGAGATTGCATTTTTGCCATATCGCCCAGCATTATTTGAGAGCTCAACAATTTTCACTGTTGAGGTAAACCAATCTATCAGTGGTTTTATGGTAATATTACAAGCAATTTAGTATTTCCAAATGATCACATTAGCTTTAAGCATGCATGAAGTCTGACAGCATCAAGTGAGTGTGAAACTTACTGCTCATATGAAGTGAAGTGATTCATCTGAGGGAGCTATTTTGGTACTGAATGTTCCTGCATGTGAAAACTGTATTTAAAAAGGTAGTTCAGATCGGTGTCGGTGATTAAAGTAAATATGGTCCAATACCTAGCAGACACTTGATGAAGCATGATCTGACAAATTGTATCTGGGCCAGAGCTTGGTTTAAACTCTGAGCAGATACCTGAAGAGAGATATGGGTCATCATTTCTGAGAGAATCAGTGTATGTTTATCAAAGAAGTGTGTGTGTGTGTGTTTTGTCCATGTTCATTCTGAGTGTGTTGGTGACAGAGTTTCTCCACAGCTGAAGAATGTGTGTGTTTCCTGAGGAGGAGATGAGCAGAGAAGTGGGAAGCAGTGAGTGGGAGTGAACAGGCCTCACTCTCTTTCTGTCTTTCTCTCTGCCATTTATAGCTCAAGTCCCTCTCTGGTTTAGCTCAGGGCATGCAGCAGATAGCTCTGTGTGAGTGTTTAGCTGTAGCAAGAAGCTTCTAGAAAGCATCACACAAATGTTTCCTTTTTTGTAGCGCAGTAAATGAGCTTACTTACTTCCAATAAGAGGTTTAGAAACACTGCTTTTGCACAAAATACAACTTTTTTTCTCTTTAGCTAGTTTTAGCCTATCATGAGCTCTTTAACTTGTCATTAAATCTAGCTCAAGCTTATTACTCTGTTATCCAGCGTAATGCAGTTGATTTTAGGCTTTTTAAATCAAGCATTTCAGCCTGAGATTATACTCAGTTTGGCCAACGTGTGTGTATTTGGCAGAGTTTCATAGTGAATTTACTAAGAATCTTTCCAAATTTTTCCTTTGCATATTTACAGAGTAATTTTAGTGGGGGAAAATATCGATACAGCATAGTATCTTCATTTTTTTTCTACGGCAATATTGTATAGCTGCACGGATGCCCATATTGATGCATCACCAAAATTTTATTTTACTATTTGGTTGAATAATAAAATCAGATTTTTTTTTTTTGCAGTTCATTCCAGTACATGATTATTATGAATTTTTGGGTGAGCAGGGCCACCTTCAGTAAGATATTAAAATAAAAATTGTGGCATTGTGGAAAGATGCATACATCATTTATGAAAGGTTTTCATTAAAGTGTTGATCAGTTTTTCTGTTTGACAATCCCATTCTACAAAAATGTGAGAAAAGTTTGAAATAGATGTTGCCAAAATTATACTTTGTGGACCTGACTTGAAGTTAAGAATGGTTAAATATGGCAATATGTCACAGAATACTGTGGTATAAAGTTACAATACTATTGTAAAGTGACAGAAGTATCGTGATCATATTCTATAATGGGGACTCTGGTGATTCACACCTATACATTTTAGCTTGTTTTTTTTAAATATCAGAATTTCTTATTGTCCCATAATGACCCTGACTTCAGGCCCATGATATAGCTCCCAAAACATGATGCATTATGTCCTTTTTACAGGATCTGTAACCCCAGGAAAGTGTCTTTGAAATTTAAGCTTAAAATATACCCCACAGATCTTTTTTTTTTATTATACCATGTTGTTAACAGCCTTTTTCACTTTAAATCTTAAAGAGCACCTATCACGCCCCTTTTTACAAGATGTAAAATAAATCTCTGATGTCCCACAGAATACAGAAGTGTTTCTGCAGATTGTTTTTTATAAAGTGAGATTATAAAAAATAGAACTGAATATTTTTTACCATTAGGCCCTGTTTATACTGCCAGTTAAATGTGACCCAATTCTGTTTTTTTTTGCTTGTGTGTGACACAGATCGGATCTGTTCTTTGACCATGTGAACATGAAAAAAACGCATGCATTCAGATATTCAGTGATCGATTTCAGGCCTTATTCATGTGGAAATAAATCAGATATAAATCTGATAAGAGACAATGCAACTGTCATGTAAACAGGCAGATCGAATTTATTGAGGCATTCTGTTTTGTACACCATTAAACTTGTGACAATGTGGTACTTCTCTGCGGTTAAATGACATAAAAGAAAGAGCGTGTGTGGAGACGCAGACACTGTAAACAACAACAACACAGGTAACATGGAGAAGGAAAGTGGTCAGTTGCCACAATTTGTTTCTACCAGACCTGAGATATTTCTAGTACCCACAAATTCCTCTGAATGGTGGAGGATATCATATATAAACCATAGGTGCAAGTTGCGATGACGGCCCTTTCCCTCCACCTCCGCCTCGTAATCATTTTAAAGTTGGGTGAACTCCGCATATTTCGCAGAGCTAGACAATTTCTTCCATCATGGTGCAGATGCTAGAATCTACCGTTACGCATACGCAATGTCGTAAATTGTATGGCAAGTGCAAACGCATGAATTGAATATGGGTCACAATTAAAAGAAAGTGTAAACGGACAGGCAAAAAAATCAGATATAGGCAACAAATCGGAATTGGGCATCAAGACCTGACAGTGTAAACGAGGCCTTAGATATTGGCTATTTTCACACACTGCTGCCACACAACTGTGTTTAAACTCCTCATAAAAGTAATTTTTGCATAAAAGATAACCTTTAAGGGAGAATTGATGCACCACTTCACAGGAAGCAGAAAGGGAAACTTACCCAGCAGTCACTGTGCATCACTATAAATGTGTCTGGATAAATCTATGCATCAAAAATGCAAAGATGATGGAGAAATCTTCCGTACACCTCCAGAGAGAAGTCTTTTATTTCAGTTCACTGTCAGATTGAATAATGACTTTTGATTTCAGTTTGCATAAAGAATTCATAAAAAGTGTGAACATGCATGAGTGAATTATTCAAAATAGGAACTACCACATGGATTTACGTAAGTAAAGGTACGTGTTAGACTCTCTTATAGTATTTTAATCCAGATGTGCCCTGTTGAACTGAAAATTAAAAAATGGCTTCCTCTCCAACATTCCAGAGAGTGGATTTCTCTGTTATATCGATGATGTAATTTTCCTACTAAATTTAGCGGGTAGCAAATGGACATGAACTCCATTTTTAAGCCACCAGCTTAAAAGACTCGCTTCCTTTCATACAAACTGACACTTTTGCTGCAAATGTTCTGCTGATAAATGATCTTTTATATAGCAGCATGATGCAAGATTATTGAGTTGGTTTCACTGTACAGTGAAAAATCTCTTCTTTATGTTGGCCAGGTGGCATCATGCTCTGAGAGAAGGGGCAAAGGTCAGGCTCAGGAGAGAATGTTAATGAATAACCTGTCTGTCATTTATTTAGTTGCTGTCAGAAAGGCAACTCACGCACAGATAGTGCTCACAATCTAAGACTAACTGTAAAACCAAACTGCAATTCTTTATTCCTAGATATCAGGTCTCGGTTTGATCTGGATTGAGTCAAGGGTGAATGTTTCAGTGACTGGGTGTTTTTTAGACACTTAGTTTGCAACCCTGAACGGGTCTGGTGAAGATAACCGGCGGTCACGCTGTAGGTTGGAATGTTGATGGGCCTTATCTCTGTTCCCTTCTTCCCTTGAGGTGTGTGGACAGCGTCTGCTTATTTAGTTTGTGTGGTTACAGTGGGAAGAAGATGCTGACCACAGTGTTCAAATTCCAGCCTTCCGCAGACATGCACATTAGACGTGTTTTGTAACACACAGTTTGCTAATTAGATACATTTATGTGTGAACTTGCCCTTTAATTACAAATATTCTTGTCATTCCAAACTTGTATGGATATATTCCAGGCAATGTATAGATTATGGATTTTAACTTTTAAAAACTTTATATGAAACTGTTTTTAATTATGCCAAATTAATGTTTGTTTTTTTAAACGTAAATTCTTTTGTGTCATTTTTTTATTCAACCATTATTTCAGAATGTTTTATCCAAAACAATGTAGGCCTACCTTTAAAATAAAACAGTAGTGTCAGTGAAGCGTGAGACATTATATATTTTAAAACATCTAGAGTTATCAAATTAAGTACAAGTTGTGAAACAAATATTTTGCTGTAGAGCTGCACAATATATCGTTTAAGCATCGATATCGCAATGTGATCATTCGCACTAGTCACATTGTGAGTAAATGCAACGTTGTGTCTAGTGTTGCATGATAATTCGAAAAAAGATAGCAATCTCGATTCGACCCTACTCATTATCTTAAGGCCCAATCCCATTTCTACCCCTCAGCCCATCCCCCTTACCCCTTGTTTTGCGCGTTCCCGTAAAGGGGTAGGGGTGTCTCAATTCACTTTAGCTTGAAGGCATAGGGCTAAGGGGAAGGGGTAGATAGCTCTTTGAATGAAGATTTTTCTGAACCACGTTCATTCAAAACCAAGAGCTAAGAAAATTTCCCAGAATACACCAGCCACAACAACAGGATTGGTACAGAAGTTAGGACATCCACAAATTAGTATTTTTTTGTCATTATTATGAATTTTTACAGAAAAAAAACATATGTTTTAATATATTCATAACCGCGTTCGTGTTTTCCCGTCATGCTTTTAAAAACCGCTAAAATAAAACAGCTAAATTTTACTATAAATAATCCAAAATAATCACTCTTGTTTAGCAGTCTTACAACATTCTGTCACTCGTTGACACTCGAATACCCTGTCAGAAAATTTTAGTGGCTGGGATTGAGCTTTTTACAGTGTCTGCTATAAAGTTAATTTTGTTTTTGTTTACATAGTTGAATTTATATATACATTATACTGTTATTATAACAAAATGTATGCCTTCAGTGATTTTCTGAAGATAAACATCAAAGAATAACACAACTAAAATAACTGCAGCAGTCTCGATCGTCTGATCTCATATGAAGCAAGAGATCACGATGACATATGGTGACGTGTGTAGGTATTGTAGTGGTGTCCCATTTCTTAGGGGTAAATTTTTAAGCCCTTCCCCTTCACACTCTGTTTTAAGGGCCAACTGGAAGGGGTAGGGGTACAAAAATAAAATTGGCATTTGGCCTAGTTCAGCTTTTTTACGATTTAGCCAATTTTCACGGTCCGGTGATAAGCATAAAGGCTGCACAAGTCTTCTCATTGTCTTATATACGTTGCTCAGCAACATGGACACCTCTAAATGGTGTTGAGAGTGTCACATACAGGTATAATTCACCCAAAAATGTAATTTCTGTCTTCTTGTAATGATGTATTCGCGGCTGCGAAATCCCGCATGAGCTGACACACTGTTTACCTCAGAGAGGATGCGTACCTGCCATGTCTACTTTAGTGAACAAAACCTGCATAGGCTGTGAATCACAGGTAATAAAGTTATAAATAATGTTCAGTTTGTTGCACAGGGTGAATGTTTTTTTCCCCCTCAGCAAACACAAAGTGAAAATAAAGTGAAAGTGAAAATAAATGTTTAACGGTGTCAAGATAACTACTCTAGCATATGTAATGTTGAATATAATGCAAGAGGGAATCTGATAATGAAAAATATCTAATTTTACCAGTGAAAAAACTGGTCTAATGTTGTCAATGACAAATGACAAGCATATGTCAAAAATGCAATAATTCAACTTTATATTTATGACTAGTTGTATTTTTGATCATCACTTTACTGTGAATTAACAACCAGGACAAATTTAAAGTTTGTTCAAATCCACTATTCCAAGTCTATACAAAATTTAACATTTTAACCAACAGTAGACCTACACATAGGTCTAATATAATTATTGTTGTTTTACCATATGTTTGAGAATAATAATAAAAATAGCATTCTCATATTAACCCTTTATTTTACATCTACAGAATCGTGTGAAAATCTTGATTTTAAACTAAAAAAACTTTTATTTTAGCCAGAACTCTTCAGCCCTTGAGTCTGGATTACAATCGATCATCTCCAAGTGTTTTTTGAGGCATGTGACTGTGTGAGGGTTTTAAAAGCATTCAGGCATAAAAAGTTGTATCGTTTGTAACTTTGACAAATTAAAAATTGAGACAGTTTTATTGAAATGTTTATAAAATGAAGACTATGAGATATTATTTTACTTTTGATTATACAATTACTGTATACCGGAATATAGTTTGACTCCTCTGAAAACAATAAAACGCTGTTTTTTGTTCATTTGTATGTTTTTCTTAGAATTTATCTGTGCTTGTAGATTGTTTATTATGTGTTTAGCACTACCCTACAGAATCCCAATCAATCTAAAAATCAATCTAAAAACTATAATTTTTTTCCAAATACAGTAGTTATGATCAACTAGTGAAATTGTAGTTTGTAGTAAAAAATATGGCAATGTTAGGTTCTTCCAATATTGTGCAGCCGTCTTATGTCAACAAATATGTTACTGTTAGTTTCCCACAGGTCATGGAATTTTAAAAAGTTTGTTCCAGACACTGAAAGTCAGGGAATTATGTTTTTTTCATTTAATTTTTTTATTCAAGTCCAGGAAAATCAGGTATTTTTTATTAATCTTATTTTGTATTTTTAAAATGGTCTTTTTACATGTTTAGATTTTTGTTAGATTATTTTTCTGTGTTTTTTCCTTTCCTGCTTGTCAACTAGTCGTCTCAAAAGTCAAACGCAGTCACCAGGCTGTACCTGTTAATACTGTCTGTGGCTGTTTTGTGTGCTCGAGACAACAGCTGTCTGTTCTGCTGTACCTCATAGTTAATGGAAATTCTTTTTTTTTTTTTGTCAATAAAAGTCTGAGAAAAACTCATTTGACATTTGGGAACCCAGTTATGCAAAATATTTGAAATGAAAACAAAAAAACAAAAAAAAACTATTCTGTAAAGTTAACATAAACAAGACGACTTGACTGAAAATGACGTGACTGTCATTTTCACTACATAAATCTGTCTTCATAGGCCTTTCCTGAAATGTAAAAAAGGAAAAACTTTTGTTAACGAAGTAAACCATTTCGTTTTTTTCTTTTAGTTACAGAACCAAAAGTGCAATATTGAAGAAACACCCATGACTTCCTGTTCAACAAGGGCATAATCACACCTCTGTAACCTTTTTGAATGTTTTAAATGAAGTTTACATCGACTTCAATGTAGAACAAAAGCTCTTAGGTTTTATTGAAATATTTTAATTGCTATTTTGAAGGTAAAGACCTGTGAAAGCTAAGAAATATAAATGATGACAGTTTGCATTTTTGCCTTTTCAGTACATTTAAATATTTTTGTATATTCCATGCATGTTCTTTTTCAAAAAACTTTTTTTAAAAATAAATTATTTTATCAGCAAATTGACATAGTGTCTGTCAACTAAGAAGTTTAATGTTTTCCAAAACATTATTTATAATTTTAAATTGATTTAAGAAGTCTAGAAATTTTTTTTCCCTAAAAATCTGAAGGAGCAGAATGTTACTCGTTTCCCAGAACATTCATTCATAAAAGGAAAATTTCCTGATCCCCAAATTCATAATTGATAGTGTAGGTTCAGATTCAGCTCAACCTTTTTAAAAAGCAAACCAGGCTTCCTCTAGAAACATAACTACATTAGATCTCTTCTCTAAATCCCCACTCTTACTATAACTGTATCTATGTGCAGTGTCTTAACTGATCTCAGCTGCTTTACCTTACAGTAGTGTTAGCATAGGCATCGGCCCGTCTTCACTCTGAAGCAACAACAGAGCTGTAGTGCAGATGGCAGGTTTTCCCTGTGACACGAGCACACACTTCTATCCTGTGAACGCTGCTGTGTTAGTGAAGTTTATCCAGGAACATCTGGAATAAGCTGGACCCCGAGACTGTTATTGTTTGTTGTCATTGTTGGATCTTATCAGTCCACAGCAGGTTTAATCTCATCTGGAGAAGATCTGTTGTGCAGCGTTATAGAGACGTGACTTCATGAAACAGCCTAACCTGTCTTTTGTTTGTTGTATTTGGTGTTTTATTGGATGCTCTACTGCTTTTACTTGTATTTGTAAACTTCCTGTCACTTCTATTGGTGGAGCTGGATATTATATTACGTCAACACCATTATAACTACTGTTCTGCAGGAGAATAAGAGTTCTGCTTCAGTAGTGTTTGTATTTTTGTTTGAGCATGGACTTGATTATGTGGTTTATGAGGACACAAAATTGTATAATGATATGTGCTTGACCAATTTGTACTCTATTAAGATGGTTTACGAAGACTAAATGGGGTGAAAATTTGCAACATGTTTCCTGTGAGGGTTGGGGGTGATAGTGGTAGGGTAACGCCATATAATAAGCAGTTTTTACAGCATAAAATACATTTAGCTTTAAATGTAATAGTACATTTAATAATTTAGAGATTTCTACTTAGCCAGACTATGTTTCTGGCTAAAATGGGAATTTGTGTTCACATGAAAGAGAAAAAATATCAAAGACTTGTCGTAATTATAACTCATCAATCACAACAATAATAAAATGCAATATGATCATTTAAATGATATGCGTGCTTTAAGTTTCACTTTTACCGTCAAATGCGCTCATGTCATGGCTGCAGTCACTTTGAGAAATAACAAAATCTTACTTCCTGCGTGGCTCTCAAATGATCACTCTGTGCAAAAAACTGGACGTTTATGCCTAGTTCAGACTGCGTGATTTCAGCCCCGATTTTGGCTCACCGACAGGTTTTGAAAATTGCCGACAAATGCCTGAAATCACAGGCAAATCGCTGCTCGTGCACGTGAGTGACAATCACACAGTATGAACTTTCAAAGACGCGATCTGAGAGAATCGCCGATGAGTAGCCAATGCCTGTGAGATATTTGGCATGCTAAATATCTGGAGCTGTCGGCGATTCAAATCATGCCGTGTGAATTGAGTTTTGACTGAAAATAACATCAGCGATCGCCTACAGCCAATGAGAGAGCAGCTTTCACTTGTGTGTGCGTGTGTGTATACCTGCTGCAGGCCAGCGGGAGACTGGGGGAGAAGTTAAAAGCGCTCTTTTTCGGTTTATTTGGACCCACGAAATGGAGGAAAAACTAGTGGAGGTTTGACAGGACTCAGGAGCAACCGTGTCTGTTTGACGTTTCATACAGAAAGACATTAGTTTATGATCAACGTTGAGGAGAAATGGCTAATTCCCTTTAAACCCAGGTGAGCAAACATGTACATGTTCTACCCCATTAAAGGCTTCTTTCTCATTATGTAATTAATAACAAAAGAGACACTACGTGTTTTTGGCTGTGAGACGTAGGCCCCGTTTACACTAGTGCGTTTTAGTTTTAAAACGGCGTTTTAGAATGAAAACGATCCGCGTCCACACTCGCGTTTTACCCAGCGTTTCTGAACTGCTCTCCGTCCACACCAAAACGCTGAAAACGCACATCACGTGACCACACACACACACACACACACTTTGGCAAGCGCTGCAGCCCATCTACCCAGATGAGAGCTCTGCTAGTCGGACTTCTCATCAAGCATCTCCCGCTGGATCTAATCTCACTATATTTATTAAACGTGATATTTCATTCATCTTGTTGTCTTTATCTAACGACATATTCCCTGACTTTGGTCATTGGACTCTATTACTTGTTCTCAGGTAACGTGTTTTGGCTGAGCGCAAAGATAAGTTAATGAATAATGTAACCACGTACATTCTGTATATTGACTGATCGCTTGCCTTTATTTCCTATAATGTATAAACTTATTGTATGTTATACTTTTATAATGGCCATTATCGATTATTAAAACTCATATTCAGCAAAAGAGAGGGTATGTTTCGTATTTTCACTGAAATTGAAAGGAGGCAGTTGTTATCGGCTCCGTTTTGTTATAAATATGCACACAGTGAAGATGACACTCATGCAGCACGACGCCTCAACATTTCTGCTGTCTGTTTAGTTGTTAATATTAAAATAAAAATAGGCAGTTCCTTATATCAAGTTTACATTTTATTGTTGAGAAAGTGAAACAACGTAGCCAGGGTGATGTGAATGAAGTTATAAAGTACACTGTTCCCTGTGAAGATTGACGCGTGTCCTCGGTATGTTTTCCATATCAAACTGAGAAGGGGGAGACTGCAGCCTTGATCAAACTTGTGAAATCTGAACTTACACGGAGAAGATTCAGGACTGAACTGTGTATTAGGCTACTTAATATTGAGGAAAAGCCCCAATCAGAGAGGCGAATGTCTGCAGCCCCGACTCCGTTTTCAGATGTCTCCGTCTTTCCCCATCCACACTGAGACGGAGCAGCAGAGTTTCAGAATGAAAACGGCCTCTCCAGCGTTTTCAAAACGCTCCGTTTTCGGCGCTCGAGAACTCCGGCGTAGTGTGGACGGATGGCGTAACCTTAGCAAAACTTATGCGTTTTCAAACTAAAACGCATTAGTGTAAACGGGGCCGTAGTTTGGACAAAGTTGGCGGTGATTCTTCCTATAGTAAAGTCATGCAATGTGAAAGTCCCTGTCGCCGATCCATCTTGCAGTGTAAACAAAGTAGCGACGAAACGCAAGCCCAGATAGTCATGCAGTGTGAAAACATCTGTGACATGACTACTTTGAAAATCATGCAGTCTGAACTCGGCATTTTTACAACTCTATTAGCTGTTATTCACAGCCCATGCAGGTTCTGTTGACAAAAGTAGGACAAAAACCATGTTCAAGATATACCGCGCTTTGGAAAAGTCAAGGTTTTAAAACCATCAAAATTTTCTGTAATGCTGTTCTTAAGGTGTGAGTAACATATATATATATATATTTTTTACATTTTTTTAAAACGTTTTTTTAGGACAACATTATCTCCAGCAGAAAAGATATCCAAAGATACCATTTTAAATTGTAAAAAAAAATCTGTTTTTGAACCAAATGAAGACAGCAGAAGTCAATTATTAATTTGAATTATTTAGCCTGACATGTTTACTGCTCCAAAATATTTTAAATGCTTCCCAAACTAAAAATATATTGTGTTCAAAGGGGGGAAAGGTTTTGTTTTTCACCCAGACATTTAAAAAGAACATATTTTAGAGCTGGATTCTCCATACTGTGATACTGTGACGGTTATCATACCGTCAGAATCTTATACCGGCCCATGCCTATTCTTAAAAGTGATCAGGTTTTTCTGACACCTTATATTTGAAAACTTTTGATATGTGGTGTTATTTTATTATTTTACATTTTTATTTTTTTGCAAAAAAAGTTGTCATTAACTTGTTCTTTCGTTGTGCTAAACTACCATACTAACCTTTGTCTGTGGAACTTCAGTAAATTTTATAAAAATATAAGTGTATTGCTTTGTAAAAAAAAGTTTTCCAAATTTCATGTTAGAGAAATGTAACATAAACCTAAACAAACCAAAACATTTTAATAACCAATTGACACCTTTAAATGAATATGTGTAGTTCACCCAAACATCAAACTTCTGTTATTTATTCACCCTTTACTTCCCATAAATCTCTATGCAATCTTTCTTTGGTTGAACACAAAACATAATATTTTTTACAATTATGGAAATCTGTAGCCATTGACTTCCATAGTATTTTTATTCCTACTATTGATGTCAGCATGCCAACATTCTTCAAAATATCTTTTGTGTTCAGCAGAATAAAGAAACTCAAATCTTTGGAACAACTTGAGGGTGAATAATCTGTGAGCAAATTTTTATTTTTGAGTGAACTACCCCTTTTAGGAAGACCATAAAATGAAATACTTATTTTTAGCGCAAGATTAATTATGTTCAACAAGACCTTGGATTAAACAGCTATATTTATATGGATGTCTTGTATGACACTTCTATAACCTTGAACTTCAGTGGATAACAGAAGTATTTCAGGTTTAATAAAAAATATTTTAAATATTTTGAAGCTAAAGTCTTCTGTAAACGACAACATGAATGTAATAATGAGGATGAAATATGGCAGTTTTTTATTTTTTGATACTTATTCCAGTTATTCTTTTTGAATAATTTCTTTATCCAATCTGTGTGTCTGCTTTTATCCAAAGCCAGAACAAAGAAACTCAAAATACCAAGCTGACTTGTTTTTTGAATCATTATTACATTTTTCAGTTTTTTCAGGCTCAAGGTTGAATATAGTCAGTGAATAACATCTTATTTGTGTCGTTATTTATGTCTTATGATGTGTGTGTGTGTGTCTCTCTCTCTTAACAAATATATTATATATATATATTATAATATATTATATATATTATAGTTTTGTAACAGTGAGTGGCCCATGAATTTTTGTGTCATTTTTATTATTTTTATTCTTTATTTCTAGACTAGCTCAGTTTTTTTATCTAGATGTAAAAAAAAAAAGTTTGAAATACCCGAGTAGCATTATACTTTCAGTGAGCATCTCTGTTTGCTGCCCATGTTACAGAGATGTTGAACATGAGATGTTTACCAAGATGTTAAACTTCAATTCTGAAAACTGGACTGACACAGTTTCAATTTACTACTAGAACTTCTGTGTTAAGCTGCCTTGACACAATCTACATTGTAAAAGCGTTATAGAAATAAAGATGAATTGGATTGAATAGATAAGCATTTTCCTCTCAACTACAAAATAAACACACAAAATTAAAACGTACATTGTTAATATTGCTAGCACACATAGTCTTTAAAAAAACCTATTATGCATTATAAAAGAATCTGTTTTTGGTTTTGTGGGTCTCCAACATCAGGCTGATATGCACACATTTATTTCTACCTAATAATTCCAACGACTCCCATATGATTTTTTTCATCGATTCATTTGTCCCAAACCCCTCCTTTGCATGAGACTAATCTGCACCGATTGATCAGATGATCCAGTCTGTTGTGATTGGTCGCGTTCAGTGTGAGACGGAGAGAAAAACCCAAGAAATAGTCAGAGCACAGAGTATATGTGTGAGCCCAATGCAGACAATGCATTAAAGCAATACAGTTAAACACCAGCGTTTACTTTATTCTTTACCACAACCGCAAGTAATAACAACGACACACATTCAGTATTGATCCGCACAGTGGCAAAAGTTAAACTATTTTAAAAATTAACCGCGGCGAGTGTATGAGGAACAGATGTTAGTGGCCATAGCAACTAACGGCAGGAGATCACTTGCCGGTAAAGGAAGAAGCACGCGTCTTGAGTTTTGAGTTTTGACTAGTCACAATTGTAATTAGAGATATCTCTGAGTTTTTACTAGTCATAATACATTTGGAGATGTCTTTAATTCATCATATTTAGAGATATTTACAAATATATTTGAAGATATCTCTAATTAATTTACTAATAGTCGAATTACAGTTGTAGATATCTTGAATTGGATTTTTGACGAGTCAAAACTCAGTTAGAGATATCTGCAAATATTTTTCATTGGAAGTCAATGGAGGAATATGACTAGTCATTATATATTTGCAGATATCTCCAATCTGATTTCGTACTAGTACAATTGTAATTGCAGATATCTCTAATTGTCATTCTGACTAGTCGAATTATAATTATGACTAGTAAAAATATAATTAGAGATATCTCTAAATATATTTATGGATAGTCAGAACAAGGTTTAAATGCTAAAACGGCTTGCCATACACTCTCACCCAGTAGCACAGTGGAGATTTCTCTAGTTATATCGTTCCAGTCGTTTGATGTGCATTGACATGCAGTCAAATATTTCGCCAAACAGTCCTTAGGGATGCGGGGACACGCAGTCAGAGATTTCGCCGAACAGATCCGCCACTTTTGGCGCTCATAAACAATCATAAAGCCCTCGTGCTGCAGGAATGAGGAGGTCTGCTGAAGGCGCGCAGCTGGCGTGCAGTGAGGGGTTTGCGTCTTTAATAAACTGCGGCAGTTTGCGATCACTGAACAGTAAGAATGATTAATAAACCTATATCAAACAGTCCCTTAAAAGTCACGTCTCGCTTTCGGTTTCGGGCTTTGGCGCGTTTTGCACTCACACACAAGCATACCGCGCCAAAGCCCAAGTGTACCGCGCTCAGGCACACCTCTTCCAACCGGGCCAGGGCCGGCCAAGTGAACCGTGCTTGAGCGCGATTCAGCGCACTCACACTTCTCAAACGATCCGGGAAACAGGCCTGGGCACGGTACGGATGGCATAGTGTGAGTAGGCCCTAATACTGACAGATTTACCCACAGTTACTAATAATGGCACATCTTATTAGTGATCATGTGCTGAATGTTAATCCACCATTTACACTTTTCCCAGAGTGGATAAAAGACTTCCAGTGGCTTCAAGTTCGCTATGAAAATGACTAAAGCCATTCACCAAAAAGTCTGTGGGACGAGGTTTTCAGTTAACAGCGTTTGCCTCTGCATCTACACATTTTAAGCGCGAGAGGTACTGTATAATCCTTCATTTAATTCTCACGATGCTGTCAGCCTTGTAAGCGGCAGCCATATGTAACATTTAACACAGCTCATGAAAAAAACGTTATTGGTATTAAGATGACATGCAAATAATATGCTATGTATCAATATAAATATGGGGCGGGGCGATGGATCGTGATGCCGGCTCAGCATCATGAAGTTTGTCGGCCATCGGCAATGGACGATGACATCATCTATCGGCACAACCCTAGTTCCATGTCGACGTCAATGCGAACAGGCAAACGATCCAGATGAATGGCGAATCATTTAAACGACTCTGAGTTGAATCTTTTATTAAAAATTTGATATTTTTATTGAGGTGCATTTTGGATTTAACCCTCAGCTGGATATTTTCAACACTTATTACACACTGCATGGAAGGTAATTTTCAAAAACCCATAATAGGGGCTCTTTAAAGTAAACAATTAATCCATGAAAGTTAATCCAATTTGCGAAAAATTGTCCTTCTCTGATGACAACAGGTTGACTGCTTTCTTGGGCAAAATATGCTTAAGCACGCCTCTCCAACAGTAAAAGATGAATGTTGGCGCTGAGATCCTCATGGCGACCTGAGTTTCATTCCCGGCTTGAGATCCTTTGCTGATCCTTTCCCCCTCTCTCTGCTCCCAATGTATTCCTGTCTCAACTTCACTGTCCTATAAAAAAGGTAAAAACCTTATATATAAAAAAGATGAGAGGAGCACATATAAAACCCCACCCCACTCAATATTCAGTTTCAGTCGGAAGTGTGTCATTCCTGAAATAAAGGTCTGCAGCAACTTCTGATTTATTCAGACATTAAACCTACAGATTTATTCAGACATTAAACCTACAAAGGTGAGAAAAAGACAGTTAAGCAAGCATCTGATGACAGTGTTGTGGAAGTTTGCACAAGCTTTGTATTTCAGATTTCCAGTCAAGCCATGTCGCTTTTATTTATATAGCATAGCAAATAGATTGCTTAAGAAACAAGGAATAGAAAAGCAGTTTCAGTGTGGTTTTTGATTGAAAACAATTAATATGAGCTACTGTAACAAACTATTTAAATTTAGTAATATTCAACTTAATTTGTTTGTTTTAAATTTAGCCCATTGCTTGTAAACAGTTACCTTAAGAATTGTATTAAATCCAATAAATCTTTATTTCAGTGTACTATAATTTAGCCTGACCTTGTCAAACTGAAGATAGGAAATAAAATCAATCAATCAATCAAAGAAGGCGGAGCCCCAGAGCCACATCTACCAGCATGAACCAATGGTTTTAAGCAATATATTTTTCCAGAGAGTTCCCTGTGTTGGCCTGATCTTGTTTGAACTGACATTTGCTTGAAGTACGTTGGGGATTTAAGGTTGAGGAAATTATGACAAATTTGTATTTTTGCGTGAACTAATCTTATAATGAAACGTAACTCGTTCCAGTTATTAAAATATGGTTTCTGTGAAAATATTGGGTTGCCAGAAAGCTTTCCCCAGACACATCTTTCGTTTAATAGAACTAGTGACTGAAATGAGAGGTTTGGCCAGTGTGGTTTCTCCATACCAGACCTCGTCGTATAATACCAGTGGCATCAACCACCCTAAAATCTGCCCAACAGTGGTTTCAGAAGTGATTTGGAAGCAAACCGTTTAGAGTAAGGTGTATTTAATGCAGAGATTTATTTACAGGACAGCTGAATGCACTGTAGTTCAGACTGAATGTTTTTTTTCTCTCTGGTTTCACTTGCGTCAGAACCATAGGATCATATTTATGTTGTTTTATGGTATGGTATTGTGTTGTTGAGGAGTTCCACACCCTTGTTGTTCATTGTCATCAGGTTTTATCTTGATTGCTGTGTCATCTTCAAAGGTTGTGTGTTTTGTAGACCTCCTGCATATCTGTGCTGTAAGAACCCTTATTATATATATATATATATCACTATTATATATATATACATAACTATTATCATACATTATCATACATTATTGCAAATTGGATTGAAATTATTCACTTCAGTATATTAAAATATATTTATACTTTATTATATTTTTTGCTCACAAAATAACAAAACAAAACTATTTATTTGATCAGAAAAACAATAAAAACTGAAACATTGTGAAAAATTATTAATTTAAAATATACAAAATATTATTTTTGAACTTTTTTTGAAAATGCAGTTTTTCAACTTTCTAAGTTACTATTTTTTAAACATTACAAAAGTGTTTACTGTCATCATTTAGAATGTATCCCATCTGAATAAATCCTAAAAAGAGAAAACTCTAGCATTGAATTGTAAATATCAATGTGATAATGTCTAAACCAGAATAATAAAGGTGCATTATGTTTGACTGCCATACTGCAGAAAGCAGAAGCAGATAGTTTACCTCCGATCTTGAAAATTTCAGTGTAAGCCAACAAATTTCGGGGATTCAGCATGTACATTTAATGTTAATGAGGTTTAATATGTAATAATTAGATTATAAACCTTACCATTTCGTTAGAGTGCAGTGAATGCACTATTCTTTGCTTCTAAATGGCTGTATTTCAATTTCTGTTGTTGGGTTTCATCTGGTGCAAACAGCTAAACTGCTTGTCACCGCAAATCTGGTCACGTAGTTAGGACACGGGTTACAATGTAACCTGCTCACCTAATGTTTACGTTCATAATATTTATATTATTTGCTTATTAATGACCACCTTGTGTGGAATTCTGAATCTGTGTCTCATTTCAGAGTATGTTACTGTCCACCAGAGGTCGCATTTAGGTAGCGGATAAACAAGAGCTGCGTCCCAAATGGCACACTATACACTATGCACTCATGCACTATGTACTTATGCACTTACACACTCAACAGGATAGTATAGGTATGTAGTGTTGTCCCAAATGGCACACTAATGTGTTTTTACTAAGCGGAAATTCAAACCGTTTCCCTGATGACGTTTGACGGTTGCCAAATCAGTGAAATAAACGACCGAATTATCAGATAATACCTGCCGTGAGTATTGCCGCATTCACCATCAGGAGGCGCTAAAATCACTCTCGTAGAAGAATTTTGCTTTCACCATCCAAAATAAATAAAGTTATTCAACATGTGCATCTGATAGCTCCGCCCCTTCCGCTACGTAAGCAAACCTGCGGTCGTTGAGTGCTTGAAGTGTCCATCATTACACACTTCATTTTACCGAGTGCATCATCCGGGTAATTAAAGTGCACTTATTATTTTTAGAGTTTTCAGTGTGAACACACTACTTGCACTATTTATACTACAAAATGGCGTAGAATAGTGCATAAGTATGCGATTTGGGACGCAGCTATTGATGTTCACTTAGCATGTTTCTTAAATATCTGCAAACATATAATGGTATTTCTGTGCTTTAGAAGAGTCAAAAACTTTCATACAGCACCTTTAAATTGTTGAGTAAATATGAAAAGCTGCTTTCTTTTTTAACTAAAACTAATTTCTTTGTCATTGTGAATTATAAACTTTGAATCATCTTTATCTCCGTTTCCACTGGAATGTTGTGCTTGTGACATGTGCTCTGTGTTCTTGTAATTCTGTCTTTGTGTGTGTGTGTGTGTGTGTGTGTGTGTGTGTGTGTGTGTGTGTGTGTGTGTGTGTGTGTGTGTGTGTGTGTGTGTGTGTGTGTGTGTGTGTGTGTGTGTGTGTTAAAGGATGAGATGCGTTTTAACTGGACTAGTGGCATTAGCAAGTTAGGCTGATTAAACCATCTGACTAACAAACGGAGGATGGAGGATGCCATTAAACACCATTCAGCAAAGTCTGTCAGAGCAGAGGTGGTGTGTGACGTTGACCAGCTTCATACTGTCTAGTTTACACAGTTTCATTCAACTCGGATGTGATTCATGATCTTTATTGCACAGGAAAACCACTGCTCTACATTCTACAGAAATCCATCTGGCTGACACATTAATAAACACATGGGTTATGGAGCCCGCTGCATTTATTAGGTGTGTGTGTGTGTGTGTCAAAGAGAAGAAGTGGCAAACCTATCATCACATTCCTATCAAGCCAGAGTTTATACGTGTGTTTGCAACTTTGTACTTTGCATTCTGTTCTCAGATTGTTTGGGACAGGGACTGCTGTAAGTCAGTATTAAATAGTTAATGAGCAGCTGTTTAATGGTTTGATGTAGCTCTCGTCACTTTTCTTTAATAATGCATCATTTCTTTAGGAGTTACTGGATCTCTCTGCAGTGAAACCAAAGTGTGGCATCTCCACACGCCGTGGCTCGCTTCCAAAACCTTCTGAGCCAACTTGTCTACTACCTTCAGTTGAAGTAAAACTTATCAGCACGCCTGTGAATTTTTTTTTCCAGATATTTCCTAAATGTTGTTTAATAGAGATCTCCTATATATTAGTTATTATGATGAAAGTCTTATTTGTTTTATTTTGGCTAGAATAAAAGCAGTTTTATTTTTTTTTTAAAAAAGCATTTATGGTCAATATTATTAACTCCCTTAAGCATTGTTTTCCAATTGTCTGCAACCAAGCAAACCATTGTTATACAATGACTTGCCTAATTACCCTAACCTGCCTAGTTTAACCTAATTAACCTAGTTAAGCCTTTAAATTACCCTTTAAATTGGAGTACTAATGTCTTAAAAAATTGCTAGCAATATGAAATGAATCAGTTATTAGAAATTAGTTTTGAACTATATTGTTTTGAAATGTGTTGAAAACTTTCTGTTAAACAGAAATTGGGGAAGAATATACAGGGAGGCTTATAATTCAGACTTAAACTCTACATAAACAGAGCTTCAAAGTCAGCATCATTACTGAAAGAAAACCTCATATTTTACAGGAATTTAGTGTATTTAGACAGATATTTAATAAAAACCTGTTCGCACCTGTAATTAAACTGTTTTCATTCACATCAACAAACACTTTTGTTTAGTTTATTTTATGGAATATGTACACGTTGCTGTTTTGAGTCTGTTTAAAGCAGAATGGATTGTGATTGATATTAATATATTAGTAAAATGCAAGGATTATCAGTAGTGATTTTCTTTTTTTTTGTTTTCTTTTTTTTTAGATTTTTTTTAATGTTCTGTGGGAAATTACAGTCTAAATATTTCTTATTTTTAAAAACAAATTATGTAGTGACAAAGTAATAACAGTAAAAACTATAATCAACTATAATTTTATATTATTTTAACTTATTATTTCATATTAGCACTTTTACTCTAGCACTAAATTCTCTGAGTACAAACCAGTTTTTTTGTTTAACTCGCACTTCTTGTGTGCAGCCTCTTCTTGTTGAATCACTAAATGCCTCCTCAATTGGAAGTCGCTTTGGACAAAGGCGTCTGTTAAATGACTAAATCTAAATGTAATGTCAGATTCAAACTAAAGCACAGCTGAGAACTTTTTTGCAGGGCATTTTAGGTTCCAAACAAACAAGAAATATATAAAAAAAAATTGTTCAAATTTCAGAATTGAACGTTGAATGCCGAACCACTAAAATAATATTCAAGTAATCGAGTCCAGTTCTATCACATTGATAAGATCACAAGCACAACAAACATAAAATAAATAGTAATTATGGTGAAATTAATTTTTCTTGTACTTAAAAAAAAATTCTTCAGAAAAATTTGAAATAATTAATAAAATTTTTGACAGGTCTAAACAAAGTGTAGGAAATAAAATATCCCATGCATTTTGAAATAAACCTTCAAGGATAAAAACACAATAAACCCTTAGCTTGTTTCCATTGTGGTCCTCGCTATGGACCAAAGTGCAGCAATCCAAGTGTGGCTGCAAATACAGTTAATGTATAAAACAAACAGTACTTTCACATTTTAAAAGAGGAACAAAATCATTCACAACACATACTATAAACAATTTAAATAATTATACAGTTTGTAAATATTTGCTTAATAAAAGTGTAATATATATTTAAATTTAACTGTTAAATGGTAATATTACATTTTATAGCTGGCTTATTTTTTTATTTTGGGTGAAAATAACAAAGAGACCACAAAGCTTCCTTTTTTATGCAATAGTTAGTTTCTAAGCAATTCTAAAGTTGGGTAGATGTTTTGCTAGTGATGTGTTGAAAGATTAACTAAACCACTTGTCCACTTGCACAGGAATAAAAAAAAAAAACATATTTATAAAGCGCACACACTCTGAGTAAAAATGTCATAAGTTTTAGAAAAATTTCACCACAGCAGGAGTTTTCAAAAAGGTTACATTTCAAAACCTGACACTGCGCGACTATGTACAGTTGAAGTCAGAATTATTAGCCCCCGTTTGATTTTTCTCCCTTTTTTTCTTTTTAAAATATTTTTGTAGTTGCTTTATTTCAGCTAGAATAAAAGCAGTTTTTAATTTTTTAAAAACCATTTTAAAAACCATTTTTCAAAATTAATAGCCCCTTTAAGCTATATTTTTACGATTGTCTACAGAACAAACCACTGTTATACAATAACTTGCCTAATTAACCTAACCTGCCTAGATAACCCAACTAACCTAGTTAAGCCTTTAAATATCACTTTAAGCTGTATAGAAGTGTCTTGAAAAATATCTAGTCAAATATTATTTACTGTCATCATGGCAAAGTTAAAATAAATCAGGTATTAGAAATGAGTTATTAAAACTATTATGTTTAGAAATGTGTTGAAAAAATCTTCTCTCCATTAAACAGAAATTGGGAGAAAAAAAATAAACAGGGAGGCTAATAATTCAAGGGGGCTAATAATTCTGACTTCAACTGAAAATGGCCAAACCATGTATAAAATGCCGTTCTGAAACTAGTCATGTTTGTCTAGACAGGACCTAAGAGACCAAAAACTCTGGTTCATGAGCTGCACATGCAGTTATATGCTTCATTCTGAAACACACAGCAGCACATTTCTTGATTTGATTAAATATCAGACTTTGTGATTTGATACCTTCTCACATACAGCACTGTCTTAGAATCGAGCCTAATGAGGTCATTGTATTGCTTACCTTTGCAAACAGTCTTTGTGTTTGTGATGCCTTACAATACAGTTTGCGTAGGTTTTGGAGCAGAGCCAGTATTCTTCATTGTTTTCCACAGGTGGATTTACTGTCGCTGATTTGTGTCTCTGAAATCATTAGGCAAGACAACAAGCAGTAAAACCTAGAGATGCAATGATTATAGATTTTGGTTGTACGATTATAGTTTGAGGAATAATCACGGTTTGACGGTTATCACAATTATTATGCTTTCATTAACTTCAAAACACCACAAGTTTAGAAAATCACAAAACTCTTTATTTTAAAGTGTTTTTTATTGCTGCTCAGTAACCAAATAATACAGCTCAAAATAGTAATAAAAATAAACAGTAGTCCATTTCTCTTTGGACTTAAAACTAAGTGGAAAAATGTTTTAGACATTTAAACATAGAGCTGCATGATTCTGGCTAAAATAAGAATCATGATTTTTTGCTTATAATAAAGATTGTGATGATTCTGTACATGGAACATAAAGATTACTATGAGAGGCCTATTATTATTATTTTTATTTCTCAAACATGACTAAAAAACATTCATAATATTAGTCCTATGTGTTGGTTGTTTGTTGTGCTAAATTTTGTATAGACCTGGAATGATGGACTTGAATAGACTTTAATCTTGTCCTGGTCATTAATGCACAGAAAAGTGTTTACATCAGAATATAGCTATTGATAATTCTGAAGTTGAATTATTATGTTTGAGACAAAAGCTTGCCTTTTTTTTAGAGCTGTGAACCTACACTAGTCTCAAGGTTCGGTTACGATTATCATGCCATCGATTCGGTTCAATTCGATATTTCGGTGCATCACGGTGCATTGACGGTGCTTTCCATACACAGTTTTATATTTTCTTCACAGCAGCATTTCTTGTATTAAAATGAATGAATATATTTATATATTATTTGTAATACAATTTTGTCATTTAATACAAACAGTCAGATATATATAAACTGTAACTTTAAACAAAACGAGCATTTAGCAAATAATATAAACAAATATAAATATCCAGCTCAATTTCTGATCCTTGTCTAGTTCTCTTACACCCCTTTGATTGGTCACACCCTCAAAAAAAAAAAAAAAGCGGTTGCGATTGGCTTTTGCGCGCTGCTTTCTTCAGAGATGAGTGATACTGATAAGCGGCAGGCGGCAGCGGCGATCACAGCTGATGTATGACAGACACGGTGGAGAAAACTCTGCAGACACGCGCTCGTTTCTGTATGCAAAAGTAACGCTGTTAAACAACCGAGAAGAGAAGAAAAGCCACGCCAGCAGGTCAAATGGGCCACTGTGTGTGTGTGAGAAAGAGAGAGAGAGACAGAGCGAGAGAGAGAAAGAGAGAGAGAAATGGAGTAGGCTACTTTCATTCTCACATTTTAGGTGCTTTATCTCAGTGAAATAGGGGCTATTGTTGTATATGTCAGTGAAAGACTGATCCAGCAAACACACACAGTGAAATTGTGGACAGTTTATGAGTTTTAAGTAGTTAGAGCGTTGTAAATACTCGCGATCGCCTCCTTCGCGACAGAGCGCAAATGAGGTAAATGACGTCAGTAATAACTGGTTATGGTCATTACTGAACCGATACCGAATTGTCCGCGTCTGCATCGCAGTGCACCAAAGAAACGATTAATTTTGACACCCCTACTTTTTTTACTAGTAAAATTAGACATTTGTCATTACCGGATTCCCTCTTGCTTTATATTCAACATTATAATAGGCTGGAGTAGTTTAACTGACAACATTTAGGCCAAGTCCCAATTCTGTTTTTGTACCCCTGCCCAAAATTTAAACTTTTAAAATCTAGACTTTTCTGACAGGGTATTCCAGTGGCATTGAGTGACATAATGTTGTGGGACAGGAGTTATTATTATGGACTGTAGATGTTGAAATTTAGTGTTTTATTTTATTTTAGTTTGCGTTTTTAAAACCATGACAGTAAAACACGAACGCGGTTTTGCATTATGTATTAAAACACATGCTTGCTTGCTTGTAAAAATTTGCAATAATGACATAAAATACTAATTTGTGGATCCCCTTACTTGCGTGTGCAGCCATGCTGCTGTTGTAGGTGGTGCATTCTGGGAAATTTTCATTCCCCGTGGTTTCTCCGTTTTAAAAGGTATCTAGCCCTTCCCCTTAGCCCTACATATTAAAACTAAGACAATTGTGACAGCAATTGGGTAAGGGAAAGGGCTAAGGGGTAGACTTGGGATTGGGCCTTATTCTCATGCACAACACTGTGTTCACCATGAAAAAAAACGTATCAAATGTTTGCTGTAATCATAATTCTAAAATGTGATCAGATTATGTAATTGATGTGCGTACTTTTCGGTTTCACTGTCACTGCCGAGTGCACTCATGTCATTGCTGCCGTCACTTTGAAAAAAAAAAACGTATATGCAAATCATACTTCTCACGCGGCTCCCAAATAATCACTCCGTGCAACAAACTGAATGTTATTTACAACTTTATTACCTGTTATTCACAGCCTGTGTATTTTCAGTTCACTACAATAGACATAATTTACAGCCATGTGTGCATCCTCTCTGTAGTAAACAAACAGTGTGTCAGCTCATGTGTAATTTCGCGCCCTAGGACACATAATTACATGAAGACAGAAATGACATTTTTGGGTAAATTTTAGGGGTATCAAAATTAATTGTTTTTTCAGTGCACCGCGATGCAGACGCGGACAATTCGGTATCGGTTCAGTAATAATCATAACCGGTTAATTTGGACTGACGTCATTTATCTCCTACGCGCTCTGTTGCAAGGGAGGTGAGCGCCGGTATTTACAGCACTCAAGAGCCAACTCAGGGCCAGCCTGTAGCACAGGCAGTGTAGGCAAACACTGTACATCCAGGGGGGCGCCAGAAATGAGCGCGGTTAAGTTGGTTTTGTTTTCGATATTCCTGACTCACAGTTATAGCAGTAATAACTCGAAAACCTCTTACCCTAAAAAGATCTAAAGTGTGTTTCCTACAAAAAGACAAAGCTGGTTATGTTTCACAGCTGTCTTTTTCTCTTTTTTCGCTCTACATTACGACCACTGCTCCCTTTAAGCCCTCGCAATATGCGTTTAGCCGAGAGAGCTCGCGCGTAGCGGAGCTCTCAGTAAGGGACCGTCCCGGCTAAACGCATATTGCGAGGGCTTAAGTGTGTGTGTGTGTGTGTGTGTTTATTTGTTTATTTGTTTGTTTGTTTGTTTGTTTGTTTGTTTGTTTGGTGCTGTCTATGTTTGTGTATGTGTGTGAATGAAAGACCGTGTGGTGCTGTGTGTCTGTGTATTTATACAGACAGCTTGTTATAGCCTCCCCCCAAAATATAACACTGTATGGAAAACATCGTCAATGCACTGTGATGCACAGAGATATCGAATTGAACCGAATCGATGGCATGATAATCATAACCGACCAGTATAGGTTCACGCCTCTAGTAAAATATACCTTATAAATACAGTATGCTGACCGTTTGTAGGTGTCCACGTTGCTGAGCAACATAAAACAATGGAAAGACTTGTGCATCCGCCTTAATGCTTCTCACCTGAACTTGAAAAGATAATTGGCTGAATCGTAAAGATGCTGGAGTAAGATAGTGTAGTGGGTCGAATCGAGATCGCAAACTTTTTTTTGATTAATCATGCAGCTCTATTTAAACATATTTTTTTTACATCATTTGTGCATCCCGAATAAGCACCTCTTTTGGAAATAACAAAAAAAAAAAAGCTATATGTGAATGGCTCATAGTTATTAGCCTCAGCCACCCATAGTTAATCCATTGTGCATGCGGTTTAAGCCTCTGTGTACAAGCTTGGAACTTTGGCATAACAGTTGGCATAACTTTGTTTAGTTGCAGCAGTTTTGTTCTATGCAGAAACGCTGTGTTGAAGCCTTTATGATCAATTAACTGTGGTGAATTAAAGCACAATTAATAGTGAAATCGGTCAATTGTTGCATCCCTAGTAACACCAATTTAATTCATCATCATTCATAGTCCACTTAAAGGTCATTGCCAGATATGTAGAGAATTGAGTGGAACTACTGAATTGTTTCTGTGCATTTCTAGTGGGACTACACCTGTAGAAAAATGGTTGGATTGACAATTACACTTCAAAGGCATGAGTTAAAATAAAAGTCAACAGTTTTTTTCCTAAGGTCACTTGGAGAAAAGTTTCATCTTTGACAGAAAAGGGCTCTTACACACTGAATGTGTGTTTGCTTCTAAAAATGCGAGGTGCGGCCTTCAGGAATGGGTTTAAAAAACACAGCACAGCGCGTCCACGTGACATGATATTATGAACATGTTGTAATAAAGACAATAATAGGCCCATTAGAAATATGAAAACAATATATTATGATAAGCACTTAAAGATAAATTGTATAACTCAGGATATTCTGAAAAAAGCCACAATGAGTGTCTCTTCCACCATGATATAATGATGATCATGATAAAGGGCGCACTTACACTATGCTATCCGAACCATGCCCTGGCGCGTTTTCCGGATCGTATGAGAAGTGTGAGTGATCTGAATCGGGCTCAGGCACGGTTCACTTGGCCGGCCCTGGAAGAGGTGTGTCAGAGTGCGGTTCACTTGGGCTTTGGCGCGGTACGCTTGTGTGTGAGTGCAAAGTGCGCCTGAGCCTAAAACTGAAGACGAGATGTGACTTTTAGGGAACTGTTTCATATGGATTTATTAATCCTTCTGACAGTTCAATGAACGCAAACAGTCCTAGTTTATTAAAAACACAAAACCCTCACTGCACGTCAGCTGCATCTTCAGCAAACCTCCTATCACCTGCAGCACAAGGAATTTTTTGATAATTTATGAGCGTCAAAAGTGGTGGTTCTGTTCGGCACTGTGTCAACGCAGCCCAAACGGCTGAAAATAATACAAAACGATAAAGCAATGTCCACTGTGCTGAGCGAGAGCGCTTCTCTTCCTGTTAGACTGAACATTTGCATCATCGATGATGTAAGCTTGCTTAGGTCTGGTAGGTAAAAATGCAATGTGAGTGCAGGCCGAGGGGATGGGGGACAATCGCGCTTTGGCACAGTTTAAGGCAACTGTACCTAATGTGAGTGCGCCCTAACAAGCTTGCAGTGGGTGCCCTACTCAGAGCTCTTGTGATTGGTGCATTTACATTGAAAAGAAAAAATAGAATAGAAGTGCATTGGAGAGGAAACATACATTCTGTGTGAACGGCCTCCAAGAATACATTTAGTCTGGTTTCGTGTCAGTTTCAAATCAAATGAGAATTCAGCAGATGAAATTGTCAATGGTTAACAGATGCCATTAAAGAGAGAGGTACTGAGTTAAATAGCAGCTGATATATGCTAAAATAGATTTAAAGAACTCAACGCACAAAGATGTTCATAGGTTCACTTTTTCTAGATTCCAAAGAAGCAACTTTGCTGTGTATGTTGACGTTTCTGTGTCTTCAATTAAGAAAGTTTAGAAAGGATATTTTAAAGTATGACTATTTAATTCTTTCCAGAGTTTATCAGGCCCTCTCTCTCTCTCTCTCTGTCTCCCTCTCCTCTCTCTCTTTCTCTCTCTCTGTGGGCAGATTGGAGAAACACTGCCATATAAGGTGGTGTGATAGTGGCCTTGTCCATTTTTACCCTGGAACAGCAGCTGCTCCTTTCGCCCCCTCAGTCAAAACAACCAGGAAAACCTTTTCCCCAATGCTCTTCAAATGTTACAGAATTCCTGCCATCTGTGACACATTCTTTGCCTACCTTAGTGACCCGTTTCTATTCAGTGGTACCATTCAGTATAGTATGATACGCATTTATGTCTGTTTCCACTGTCAAAGATACCAAAAAGCCAAACTTGGGATCCTTTCAAAGACTACCTTGCACAATAGAACAGTATCAATAGGGTGGAGCTAAAATGCTATTGGTTCACAGTAAATCGTCACCAGTGTGTGGCAGTGGAACAACAACACAGGAAGCAGCATTTTTAAATACACAGCCGAGAGAAGACATTGTAATACAGTGATGGTGCGCAATGAACCATGGTCCACCCAAGCTCAAACTAACCTTGTCTTCTAGTAACAAAGATGTCAAGAAGAACAGAATCTGTTGTATGCCATCTATAGTTGTTTATGAGGCCTAAAAATAAGTTTAAAATATGAGGTGGCGCTTTCTGTCTATTTGTGTGTGCTTTTTGCGCATCTATATTTGAAATAATTAACTTTAGTTTCCAAACAGATGCGATATGTTAACGACCTATACAGCTTTATTCTTTGAGCGAGAATGACGTTGATCACTGTTAGAGAGTAAATCCGTCATTCCGAGTTCATTATAGTCCAAAAGCTGATGATAATAGTTAAACATGGCAGTTTGTTCATGTTTTATGTTGCTGAAAGAATCATTTACTCCTTTGTTTTTTTGCACCTTACTCTCGCATTTGTCTGTTACTGAAAGGATCGGATGTTAGAAGCACTTCAATAATCACGTGCATGTTATTATCATCAGCTCAAGAAGTACACTATTTCAAATCTAACGATATTAGATTTTGAATGCTGCTCATGCTTCATTAAAAGTCATTCTTATGTGCTGATTTGTTGCTCAACATTTATTATGATCAGTGTTGACAACATTCGTGCTATTACAAATTACACATTTTTGTAAAACGCCGTCATGTATTTAACTCAAAGGGGCAGGAGAATTCAAAAAAGCAGAATTTACTTGATATAGATTTAAAAAGATTTTTTGCACACTTGTAATTCGTCCCTGTAAAATAAAAGTTTTTATTTTGTAAACATTCTTTAAACATCTAATCAACTGTTTGTGGTTCATAACAATTTTTTAAAGAATGAAATTCTTTACAAATCTGTGATAATAATCAAGTAATAAATCTTTAAAAAGTGATTACACGTGTGATTTTTATTTTTTTCTTATATTGTGAGAAATGTTATCGGTTGCAGCAAATGAATCTTGGCAGATGTAAAAAACTGCAAGATCTTGATGCTACAGTGACACAGCAGTGCATCTGTTAAACAAATGAAACCACAAAATGCTTTAATTTAAGCTGGACTTGTTGATTGATACTGTAACTGCATGCTTGATTTATTGAAGTGGTAGTGCTCTTTTTGTCTGTTCCAAAATCTGACAGAAAAAAGTTGTCGATGTATAAGAAACATCTTTTTTTGTTTTTGTAGTTAATTTCTGAGTAAACATTGTGAAACCATGTGCAATTTCAGTGTGTCGTTTGCCATCATAAAAGTTTAATCCGTGTAAACATTGATGTTATATCAGCCATCTGCCTCACTTCTAGATACTAGCTTCAGTTCAGTTGAAGTGTTTGTCTTACAAAATAGCTCAAATAAATACAACAGTTTGGGTGAGGAAGGATTCTTTTGTAATATAATATAATATAATATAATAAAATGATTTTTCATTTATACAATGTGTGAAAATAAACTTGTCAAATTGTAACATTTGGATTGGTCTCTTGGAGTGCAAGAGATTTATTGTCCACGATATTTTCATTATTGTTGTTTTAAAGCCTAACCCACTAATTATCCCTCTACAGTATCTTTTGTATGAGAAATTATATTTAAAAACATCACTCATGATTTTACACATTGATTGTATACAGTTAATATTGAGCAAGTTGCATTATAGACCCAATAGTGTCTTTCCTCCAACCCTTTTTTGTCGACAGTAAGTGTTTTAAATAAAGCCAAAGCAAAATATTTTTAGATCTCAGATCAACACTGTGTATGGGATCAACCTACGTTAACAGATTGATCAGGATTTATTTGCTCATTTCAAGGAATCGGATCTTGAAAATTTGAATCACTTGATTTGACTCAATTGAGTCAGACTGAATCATATTAAAAGCTTCACACTTATTCACACTGGTTATATACCATTTGTCCAGCAAATAGAAGACATCGTATTTTACCAATCTTGTTCATATTATTTCCGTGGCAAACTATATTAACATGACACAGTATTGGGTTAAATTTCAACAAGGTAACAAAATCTACAGCACGAGGCAATGACTTCGAAGCACATAAACACTAATACAGTTCTTACAAAATAAAAACGAAGATTTATTGAGCTACTCTACGATACATGAAACTAACTACTTAATGAAAAAACAGCAAACAAACGCACACACACATTCACACATATACACAGAGGCGGTTCAGAGGATGCAAAAGATCAGCAAGAGACAACATTTGTTAGTAGTACTTGCGCTTTTACTGAAGTCTTGAGTTTCCCTCACCGACTGGCCTTGGGGAAACACGGCGCTCCTGATTGGTTGGTGATTCAGCTTCAGATACGTCCTTGGGATTCTCTTGTATTTAACTGCATATTGTATAGTTTGGGAATGAATCTGTTTTTGAAAATAGCAGTTGAATACATCATTCAATGATTCATTCATTAAGCCAATCACTTGCTTTCCGAACGAAATTGTAAGTAAATCAGTCACATTGAATGTACTTTAATGTGAATAAATCTGGTGAACCACTCATTAAGACAACTTGCATGGATAAATTACATTAAAATCACCTAAATCAGCCTAGCTTCCAGCACAATAACTCACACTCTGCAAAATATGGTTTAATAACCTTTATCAAAAAAACAAAGATTAAAGTAAGACACTCTTATTGGCTACTACTGTACATTTGTCACTAGGTGGTTTAAGTAAACTATTTTTTTTCTGGCTAATAAATGTTGTAAATATGTAATAACATATTTTTGTATAGGAAACCTCAGCAGTTTAGACTTAAAATGCATTATTTACTAATGCTTATTTTATTTAGCTAAATGTCAACCAGATAATCACTGTGTAATATTAGTGTACTACTAATTGTTGCACAGGGGAGCTAATAAACAGAGAGGTTGTCGGTTGCATGAGGTAAAAGTCTGAGATTAAGAAGGGGTGTGTGAGTGAGAGGATGTCTGCGGCTTTAACTGAAGCATGGATAATCATTTGTCATTATTGCAGTTAGTGTTGGATGTGTGTGTGTGTGTGTGTGTGTGTGTGTGTGTGTGTGTGTGTGTGTGTGTGTGTGTGTGTGTGTGTGTGTGTGTGTGTGTGTGTGTGTGTGTGTGTGTGTGTGTGTGTGTGTGTGTGTGTGTGTGTGTGTGTGTGTGTGTGTGTGTGTGTGTGTGTGTGTGTGTGTGTGTGTGTGTGTGTGTGTGTGTGTGTGTGTAGGTGGGAGTGACTCACAGTTGTGTGTATGTGTGTGTGCGGTAATGTTAAAACACAGAGATGCATTATTTTTTACCGCCCACTTCTGTTTCAGTGTTTTCATTTTCCTTTTGCATTCACTTATGCATTTCATGAGTCTTTTATAACAACCATGTTGTTGTTTTTTATAATATGTGAGACTCTAAACTCAAAATGATCAATCATAAACACGATTATAGTCTTTCATTCTGTAGATCTCTTCTAGAAATCCGTTCACTTAAATGTAGTTGAAATCTCACAGGACAAACACTTCATAAAAAAAAACTATCTTCTTCTACTCTGTTTGAAAGGCAGATAAAATTTTCCCGACCGTGTGTGCAGGTTGTTTCTGGACAGTTGTCAAATATTTTAATAGTGCTTTGACCTGCAGACAAACTTAATAATGTGGCACACACTTCATTTAATAAATAAATGACGGTGTTAGCAGCTTCATTGCTTTTATTTGGCCTGAATTGCACGCACTCATTGACCTTTTCAAATGACTTGGTTTATAGTAATTACTCAATGAATAGTCTTTAAAGTCAACAAATTGTATTGGCAACCCATATATCAGGTTTTATTTCATGTAAAGATTAAATTTTTTTATTTTATGTAAGTGTGTGTGTGTGTATTGGATGAGATGTAAATGAATAATTTTCACCAGGGATGTTGAGATCCCATCATATAATTGGAAGTCAGGCCTGATCACACAGTTTCAGACTCGATCAGACATTAACTACCGATCAGGACTCGAATATGTATATTTATATATTTCTCTTTATTTTTTAACACATCTATAGATATGCGGTGGCACAGAGTTAGACCTCTTCTTTGACTTGACTATTGCTTAAATGCAGGCAAAGTAGAACACGGAAGCAGCTTGAAGTGGAAGGCACGAGTATGTCTGCGGTCTGGAGGTATTATAAAGTTATTCTTATTAAATGACAATTAATTTACATAATGGGATGCTTTTTATAAGTTTCTTACATACATTTTAAGACTTTTTTTTAAAAAACAAATGTTACACACACTGTTTGCTATATAGATTGCAAAAACTTTGAAGCTCAATTTGAAGCTTTGAAGCTGCAGAGAGAACCTTATAATTCAAAGGTGATGATATGTTTGAGAATTAACAATAAAAATAGGCCACTCATATTAACATTTATTTTACATCTAAAGAATCGTAAGAAAATCGTGATCTTGATTTTAAGCTGAAAAATCCTGATTCACATTTTAGCCGGAATTATGCAGTCCTAGTCGACATTGCTTGAAGTGGATAGGAAAAGGCTATTTAACACAACAAACCTGATAAGACACCTCAAAAACAAACATATAACTTCAATTTGAAATGCCGTCTCGCCACTATTCCATCAAAAAACCTCTGCCAGCCCTTCATAAGAAGATTTCTGACAAGCAATTAGTCCTGTTTTACGATGCACCACAGACATGTAGAGTTTGTCCTTTTTGTTTTTACTTTTATTTTTTTAGATTAGATTTAACTTTATTGTCTTTACACATGTACAAGTGCAATGCAACGAAATGCAGTTTAGATCTAGCCAGCAGTGTGCTCCCACGTCTAGAGTACGCCTTACTGCAGGATGGATTGACTCTATCCTGGATCTGTTTCTTCACTCTTTTTTATTCTTTTTTTTATGTATTATAGAATTGTCGGATCGGGTTTCGGTATCGGTAGATGCTCAAAATCGAATAATTCGGACTCCGACTCAAAAACTTGATAAGGACATCCCTAATTTTCATTGATTTCTTGAATTGTATTCATTGTATGAGCTAGTATAAGTAGTTTAAACTGCCTCTGATAAACGTTGGATCTCAAGAAAAGCAGAACGCACAACTCTCCATGTTGCCTGTGAAAGAATAAACCATATAAAATGTAGTAATCATATCTCTAATTGCGATATGGTCTTTTTGTTGATTTGTACATTTTCACTTTGCAGAATACCCCTCCAACGAGTGCTGTCAATTTGAGATTCAAAAAATTTATTCATGCCAATCGTAATTACTATCTGCTGCTTCTCGTACTCGTATTGGACATGAAAGACTGATACCACGCACTGATACCACTCAACATACCACTAATGTGTTGTCCTACCTGACTTCAATGTCTTAATGTATTATATATTATTAGCTTTGTCCTTATAAACAATCCGTTTATTAAAAACATTATTAACAAATCTTTAGGCTACTGAAAAATAAACCGAATATGAAATATGATTTTTGCATAATGATCACAGCTTAACAAGCTAGCACTCATTTTATATATAAACTATGAATAAAACAAATAAAAGAATTTTTAGTATTGGAACATTATATAAAAATCTAAAGACTACAGGCTAAATAAAAGAGCCTTGTCAAAGCTGAACATCTCTGCAATCACCGCGCGTGTCTGTTTACAGCTTTTGTAAAGTTCAGACAGCCTATACAGATCACACAATCTTAATAAACACCATGTAAATATAAATATTTCGATAAGTATCGTTAAAGGAATATTTATAACGATAAGATCTTGCTTTTTTTGCGCACACTTTCTCTTTCTTTATCACCAGCGGCAGTTGATACGTGCTGATACACATTATACGCAGCAAGATGACAAGTGCTGAAGTCCACTGGACCAGTTTTAGCTACTTGTTGCCGATTTGCATGTTGTTCCTTTTTTTAAAATGCCTTTTATTTTAGAAATCTCTCAAGTTAGTATAGGCTATCGGGTAACAAAATCTCCCTTAGAAGTATTGGAGTTCAATAACGTGGTGTGCAGTATTGACCGGTACCTCCCTATAAGTTTACAAACTGCATAAAGTATAGGTCTACAGCTCTGGTGTGTTATGAATTGCATGTTTTATATGACAGCGAGACATGCTACATTTAGTTTTATTGTAAAATATACATAATAACCCAGTACACAGTAAAATAATATTTTTGAATGCTTGCCTGTTGGCGGTGTATAAAGCCGTTAAGCTTAAATAGGCAGAGCATATTTTTATTAATATTAAAACGCATTAATACAAACTGGCCACCCTTTGATTTTTTTTATTTTTTTTATTTCCGTATATTTTTAGCAAACGAAAAATGTAATGAATTGTTTATTTTGGTTTTCATTTTGTTAGAATTAATATAATTATTAGGTGACACAACCTCTACATAACATTGGCTGATTCTGTTTTTACAGATATCCTACAGATAGACTTTTTGGCTCAAAGACATTTATGCCTGTTATTTCAGTGCTGTATTTTGACAGATTTCCCAAAGGCTTCAGCTACACTGTAAAAAAATGGCCGTGATTTCAACGGTAAAAAACTGTAAAAATGCTACAGTATAAATTTGTAACCTGGTTAACGGTATGTTTCCTTAATATATGCGCCGAATAACCGTAAATGAACTTTCCCAGAATTCCCTGCATGGCACATAACTTTTTATGCATTTGGTTGACATTAATATGAATCTTTTTAGTTGTTTCCCCATCAGTTATGTACATTAGAGATTTATGTTACATCCAATGTTGATAAACAATGTTTATTTCATGATTTTAATTTTATGCGTGTTACCATACTGGTGTTTAGTAGCTGTGTGGATGACACTGAGCACCTTCTATATGCTGATACTCTTTTCTGCTTGTGGGAAAAGTTGATTGTGATAAGTATTGGCTCATTATGTAACTTCCTCATCACCATCTGCATGTGGGTGTGCTAACGTGTCTCACTGTGTAATAAAAGATGTGTAGATGTTGATCATTCAAAATACAGACATGTTACCTCTATAAATTAATAAAATACGGTAATTTACCGTAAAAATGAGAAATTACTTTTACGGTTTGTATCGTGTTTGTAGCGATAAAGTACTGGCAACCACAACTGCCGTTTTTTTTATTGTAAATTTTACGAATTTATTTTTTACAGTGTATTCTGTCAGCTGGTACCAGCTTCTGTTTTGCGACTTGACAGCGAGATGAGATCAGACTTCAAATTCGATGTGTGGCCGCATGTCACAGTTACTTTACTGCAATTTTTAAAAAAACTGGCTCATCTAAATTAACGTTTCATTCGATTAAAAGCTGAAATATAGCCAGACTGAGGAAGCAACTATCGGTTTTGGAAGAGAGTGCCAATACAAAAAAAAAAAAAAAACACAAACAAATAAACATAATTGAAACCAAATCTATGAAGTATCGGTACTCTGTATCGGTGAGTACACAAATTAAAATACTTGTACTCGTATCGTTTTGTAAAAAAGTGTTATTGGTGCATCTCTAGCACTGAGTTTTATGGATCGAAACGATAACTCTGTGCAACAAACTGAATGTTATTTACTTTATTATAGAACTTTATTATCTGTTATTCACATTGCATTTTCATATTCTTATTTCACAGTATTTATTGTATTTACTTTATGTATGTGTCTGTGTGTGTGTCTGTGTGTGTGTCTGTGTGTGTGTCTGTGTCTGTGTCTGTGTCTGTGTGTGTGGTTTATGAATTGTGGAGGCTGAAGGTCAAGGTTAACCGTTTACACATCGGCGGGTTTCTTCAGCTTTGTAGGATTGTTCAGTTAAAGGTCAAGACTTAAAAAAAAAAAAACTTGTGTCAGGTTAATGTGCAAAATAGCACACATTAGTAGTGCAAAAATGACACAGGTTAAACTTTAATCAAAGGAGAGGCAGGAGCAGTTGAAAGTCTGCATGTGTTAGACAGGAAATGGAGCTGTAGTTTGAAGCTGAAGATGCAGTGTGCTTGTCGAATGTGGGTGTTTGTACAGGTGGGTCACATGTGTGTCCATGTAACGATGGCCCCTTGTATTTCAGGCCTGAGGAGTGGGCTTTTCAGCACACCTCACTCTATCCCTCATGTTTGCTTTGGTGTGTTTTGGTATGCTCCGTTTCATGTACATGGTACGTGGTGAAGAAATGATGTCATCTCGACAGCGTGACATTATATTGGTTTGACTGGAGCCTCTGCTGGCAGGTGTCATTTCCCGTCTGTGTGTGTGCATGCTTTGAAAGGGACATCGCTTTTCCTTAAATAGAAGTTTTATGTGTGAAGTGGCCTGTACTGGAAAATGTTGGGAATGTTGATATGGTGAAATGCAACGAGACACACGGGAGTATAATATATGTTGTCAACTCTTGTCCTACATCGTCAGAGCAGTTAGTGAATTAGCAAGTTGATCATATGAGTCATTTGAATTAACAATTGACTTACAAGTTGACTCCACGTTTTGATTTGCAAATTGTTATGGAACCATACGAGTAGCATAATTCATTTTGAAGTCTAATATGCAAAATGGCAATGCAATATCTTAAATGGCAATGTATTTCTGTATTTCAATTTACATTTTCCAAGACATATGTGCAATGTTTGGTGCAAAATGAAAATTAAATTACATTGTTTGCATTTCTCATTTCAAACACTGTTTTTAATATGTAAATTGTATCCACATTTTAATGCTTTAAAAGTTGCTAAATGAAATTGAAAATGCAATACACAAACTGAATTTGATGTAAATGCATTTACACTCACGTCTAGGGAACACAGAATTACATTTTCAGCATAACACCGTTGGATGTTTGTAGCAAAATTCATTTTGAATTGCAATACACAAAACGATCATGCAATATGTTCGGTAGCAATGTATTTCAGTTAGCACTTTCCAAGACATTTGTGCATAGTTTGCTGCAACATGAACATTTAAAAAAGAGAATCCATTTCCATTTCATACATTGCGACGAATGAAAGAAAATTTCACATCAGCTTTCATTCGTTGCGATGTATTAAATGATTCATGATTCCATATAAGAAACTTTTTGGCTTCTCAAAGAAACCTTTAGTGAAAACATTCCTTAAAGAACCATTTTTTTCATAGTGAAGAACATTTTAGAGTGTTTTAGGCCAAAAAAAATTAATAAAATAACCAAATCATCTAAGGACATTTGTGAAGTATTTTAAAAGTTACTAAAATATAATGTGCTATCATATAATCATCAAATGCTATTAAAATGAAAGTTTTGTCTGATTTTGCTCATAACTATAAAATTACCCCCAGATAATATTTCAAATGAATGAATAAATGAATCTGTAAAAAAGTTTAATTGTATTATTAAAAGAAGTGCTGATGAACCACAAAATGGTCTGAACTGATTATTCATGTTATTTTATAGTAGAGCTGGGCGATATGGCAAAAAATTTGTCTATCGATAATTATCCCGATAAATTTGAAAATGTTTATATCTATCAATTTTATAGGATTTTCAGCATACCAATCCCTTTGTGCAGCGGATTTAACACATTTTGTGAGATGTTTTAGCTGTCTGACAATGTAAATAAACTAAAAAGCAAAAGAACAATCTTAATTTAGCATTTACTTTTCAAGTTTTCAACAGCCAAAGACATTACAAGTTATTGGATATTATTGTTGAACATCAGAAAAAAAATAAAACAAGTTTGGGACAATTAAACGGTGAGTTAATGGTCACAGTATTTTCAGTTTCTGATGAACTGTCCTTTTAATGGTGAGTATGGTGAATTTAGGGTAAAATATATCCTTTAATATATTTCATTTAGGGATGCTAACAACTATTTGACGATCTATTGATTGTCGATAACGCTTTAATCGATAGACCTAATCGATGACTGATTAAGCATGGACATTTAAAAGTTAAGTTATGCATTGCGCTGTGAAACGCATCCACGCATTACATCATAAAGTGTGTGCAGTTTACTTTACTTGCGCTGTCACCCTCTTGACATCTCATATTGCGGATCTCCGTTATTTGTATATGCTCACCCTGTATTTGCTTCAACACTTGATGATTATCTTAGCAAAAAAACTAAGCATTTATTGTGTTAATATTGTAATTGAATGCATGTCTGATTAGTTTATGCTTTGAGGAAAAAGAGCAGAGCTTGTTTATCAAGATTTAACATCATGTAGTGATGGCTAGAAACTGCTGGAAGCTGAAGGTAGTGCAGAAGAGGGAGAGAGAAAGAAAGAAAGAGGGAGAGGTGTGGTGCTGGACATTCCCAGTGCTTTTCCGGTAAGGGTTTCCAGCGAGACCATGCCTGGTATGTCGGTCACAGCAAACCTGCTCTTGCTTCAAAGCATTTTACAAGCAGAACAGCGCAGAAAACGCCAGCCGTCACCTCAGTCTGCATGTGCTGGAACAAATCTATGAGCCTGGTGCTCTCAACGTCTGCTTAATTGTTTTAAATGCATTTCCGTTCATTATACGCCACATTCCCCCAGGACAAGACATCACCCAGATGCCCAAAAAAGGTGAAACATGTTCTGGGTAACAAAGGCTGTAATAATAATAAGAATAAAATGATGAATGACCTGTCAGTTTGGGCTTCGTCATCAGAAGTGGATGTTCTTTTATTATCTACTGATTTGAAGCCTTGCTGATTGAATATCTGTTGGCTGGAAGTTCTGCCTTGCCATTTAACTTCCTGTCCTTGAAGTATGCCTGTAGATCAAACCACTCAGGGTTTCAATAACAGGGATATTGTTTGTTTTCGTCCATGTCTTCATGAATAGATAAACATTTCCAAAGCAGTAACCAGATGGGATTAGTTTTCTAAATTGCTAAAATATGCTTAGCTGCGATTGTTTACATAAAGTGCCTGACTTATCTCTGATTCTCTGCATTTAATTTCATTTATTTTTGTGAATGTAGGCACTCTTGGCATTAGAGATGTCAGTTTTTACAAATGGTCATGATTGATCATCAATTGTTAATCTTAATTCAAAATATCTTTACTTCAGTGACCTGACAGGATGTACTAATGACACTTAAAACACAAGCATCCTCACCTAAAGGAAAAAGTAGGATATTACCAGTAAACAAAGGATATTGTGGAGAGTTTTATTAAACTCATGTTCTCTTAATTGTTATCTTTCATCTGCTGTACGTTTTGTATATGAGCCTCAAAACTGCATGTTAATGACGTCAATGCTTATTCTATCATCAAGTGCCTGGACACACCAAGTCGACGGCAAACTACTAGCATCAATAAAACCCAACCATGTTGTCACCTCGCATTGGATCATGTTTGAACCAAAAAAAGCTGCGCATGAACACACCAAACGAATGTAAGCTTACTGAAACAAGAGCTGCGTTCTGAGTCTGCACAAGAGGACATGTCTTTCCACTACAAGTGTTAACACTTTAGCATTGAGTACATTCGCTTGTGCAAATATGTCTGATAATCTAATAATCCATATTGTTTGCAACTATTTGAGAATTGTAGCGAAATTACAGCCGGCCTAATTGTTTTCCTTCTTGACTTAAATTGTTTACTTCACAGGTATCAAAGCCAGTTCCTGGAGAGCCGCAGCTCTGCACGGTTTAGTTCAAACCCTGCTTCAACACACTTACCTGTAGGTTTCAAGGACTCAATTGGTTTGATCAGGTGTGTTTAATTAGAGTTGAAACTAAACTGTGCAGAGCTGCGGCCCTCCAGGAACTGGCTTTGACACGTGGTTTACTTGCAATGTTACTTCACAACATCACACTCGCGCTCTTATTCGTTGCTGAATAGCCTGTCAAAAGGCTCTCTTCTGCCAAGGATCTAATGCCGAATCGACTGAATCAGTGAAGTCAATGAGTTCTGACGAGAGTCGATGTATTGAACACACCAAACCAACAAGCTGGACCGACAAAGCCCAATGGCTTACCATTGGCTTGGTGTGTCTCGCCTCTAAGGTGTTTTGATTTTAAATGATGACAATGATAATTAAGGATATATATAAAAAATAATTATTAAAATTGTACACCACCAACTTGTTAAAAATTCTGAACTTTGTATAACGATCGAATGCTGGCAGCAAAAAGAAAAAACTAAAAAACAAGTGGGCTAAAAAGGGAATTTTTTTCTCTTTTGTTTGAGCATTAAAGAGGACTTTTAGCTGAATCCATAAATATTATTTCATATAATGCAAGCCAGTGGTTATAATTAAGGACAGAAATTACAATTTTACACTTTATATAGATTAAGACTAGTAAAATATGTTGACAGCTGGGATACTGGTGAAAAATGTGAAAAAAGTGGTCAAGAAAAAGGATCCAAAATTTGATATAGCCTCAATGCATAAAAAGTTTTGTTGTATAGCTAATAACTATTTTTGCATGTTATTTGAAATAGTCTAATGTGTAAAAATGATATGAAAACAGTATATACTTTGCTTTACCTATTTGACTGTGAAGGAAAAACTACTTTTCATTTCATTTGCACTTTTTGTGAGTAAATGTCTCACTCAAGCGTTTTTCTTTTCTTTTTCAGGACTCCATGAATGCCCTGGTTTTAGATCTGGACTTTCCGGCCTTACGTAAAAATAAAAACATCGAGAATTTCTTGAACAGATGTGAGTATCTGCCTTTAAGGCTGCATTTACACTGCAGATCTTGGTGGTCATTTCTGATTTTGTGACTGTATTCGATTTTTTTGATGACCTGCTAACATCTTTTAAAGTAACTCTTATCCGATCGTCTGCATTTACACAGCACATGACACAGGCGCATTGACCTGAAAAAAAAAAAGAGCGGGCCCTGACTAACAGCTGATTAATAAAGAGTGCTCTTTTTTCTATTACTGTATGTCAGCTGTACTACTATAGTTTATGAAAGAAAGGTTCTCATTTGTCCATCTTCTTTTGGTATATAGGCTTTTGTAAACCTTTAGGCATTTTAATGTAATGTCCATGGTGTAATTTATGCACGTGATGTAGCTATGCACTAGTTTTTTTATTAGTTATATTGGCTACGTGGCGGACATTCTCTCTCTCGCTCTAGTTAACATGCTTAAATACCTGCACTATATGACAATATAAAAGCTGTTTAAGTCCTTGTGTATGAGATTTAAGGTTTGGGACTCTGCTGAAGTCTGTTTTGAAATGAGAGTGTCAGACTTGACGTCATTTGCTATGGTTTTTAATGACGCACGACTTGCATTGACAGGTGAAAATCCGATCTACTTGCTTACACTGCAGACACGAGAACACAAATCCGATTCATATCGGATAAATTTCCACAAAGGCCTGAATCTGATTTGAGTGAATCGGAATCCATTTGTGTTGTTCCTGCTTGCACGTACATGGGCCATATCTGATCTGTGCCACATGGGAAAAAAAAATTGGAATTGAGTCACTTGAACAGTGCAGTGTAAATGCGGACTAAGAGGCCACAGATTCTGTCTGATAGTTGTTCTGTGTTATTGTGTGGCTGAAGGAAATACTTAATGGTGGCATCATGATTTTACAATGAGGCCGCTTCCTGCTGCAACATCAACAACATTTATTTGAAATAAATTGTTTTGATTGGCTCTTCCTAATTTGAGCCCCTCATTTTACAACACTGAAGCTCATCACATAAATTAAGAGCTGTCAGCACGTATCATGAAAACTGTGCATGTTTGGTTTTGAAGAAATGGCTTGCAGGTTAAACTGCTGATTATGATGCAGTTTTAAAGCAGGAAGCTTGGATATTAAAAATATATTTCACCCAAACTTACAAATAGTTTTTATCTGCTCACTCTAGTGTTTATTTTTTTTTTAAATAATAATGGTTCTCTTTCTGTTGAGCATTAAAGATTTTTTTTATTTATCTGAAACTGTTGTCATCTGATCTAAAGCAAGTCAATGGTTATCTGCCATTTGAAAATCTAAAAACCTTAAGGGATACTTTACCCAAAAATGAACAATTTCTCACTATTTACCCACCCCCAAGTAGTTCCAACCCTTTCTTTATTCTGTTGAAAGCTTAAAACCTGTAACCAATGTTCTCCATAGTGGGAAAAAGTAATTCTATGCAATGGTTACCAACATTCTTCAAAGTATCTTCTTTTTTGTTCAACTGATGACAATAAAACTGTCAAACAGGTTTACAAGTAGTGAAGGAAGAGTGATTGTTACAAGACATTTTTGGGTGAAATATCTGTTTACCAGACAAAACAAACTTGACTACATGTGGGTTTTAGTGTTATACTGAGGTCTTTTGGAGGGAAACTATCAGTCTGTGCAAGAAAGTGAACTCTGAAGAAAGCCTCTTAAAACTTATTCTCACATACCTAAAGATCTTCTGTAATGTTCTATTGAAGACACAATCACTTGCATGTCAGATTGCCTGAGGGTGAATAAATAAACAACACATTTCCTTTTTTGGGTGTACTGTCTCTTTAAGCATCATTCAAGTTTGTTTGATACATGCATAAGCTATGATTCATTGATGGTGCTGAAATAATCGTACTTGAAGACAACTTTGGTAATTTCTGTGACAGCTGTGCACGTAATTTAGCATTCATTTTCTCTTCATGACTAATGTTTGATATTTGCTTCCATTCATTATCCTGCACCGTGCCTGTGTGAACACATCTGTGTCTGTGTGTTCTGTTCACGCACTATTAAACTTTTTGACGAGTTTTCACATTCTGTTCAGATTTGGTTTCTGATTCCCCCTGTTGTCATGGAGACCATATGGCCATATGGACATTATAATGTGTGGCTTAGAGGAGTGAGTGTGACTCAATAGTCCTCTCATCCAAACTCTCTGTGCTGGCCTTTGATAATTGTCGTTCATGATGGAGATGTTGCACTACACATGAATAATTATTAAACTCCAGCATTTATACTCAATATTTTTGAGTGCTTTTGTGAAGAAAACAACAGTGATTCATTGTTAAGGGCTGCACAATATTGGAAAAGTCTACCATTGCGATATTTATGTTTTTATTTTGTGATATATATATTGCAATATAAATACACCAGATGACTTAATATCTTTATTTGGAAAAAATAAGATGTTAGACACACTGATTCTCCATTGGAAGTGCATCTCCATAAAATCTAATAAACGATCTATAAATTTCTGTACTATTCACAGTGTATTTGCTGTATTTGCACATGTTGTGAGTATTTTCATGCATAACAATCTACAAATACAATCAAGAAAAAGATGCAACAAAAATAAAGTGTTTTATCATTTCCTGAGTCTAACAGTTTTTAAGTAATTAAATGATAAAAATACAAATAATTCAATAAAATAAAGCGTTGTTAAGGTTGCAATTGGTAAAATTTCTTATGCCTAAATGCTTTTAAAACCATTATACAGGCATCAAAAACGCATGCAAATGGTAAATTATAATACAAACTCAACATTGCATATATCCTGTGATGTGTCTGTTGTGAATAATCACATCACAATATCGATGCTGAATGATATTGTGCAGCCCTTGTTTAGTAGTACTCATCCAGTACTTTTTTTATTGTCAGTGGCTATATTTAAAAAAAAAAAAGAACATTACATCACAGCCTGATAATATAAATGTGTGTGTGTGTGATAAAAATGATAATATTTAGCACAATCAAAAGTTGGTAAGAATACGTACACAATTTGGTCAAAAAGTAACAAATGAAATAAAAAATATTGGACAATTAAAGGGATTTTTCAACCAAAACTGAAAATTTTTCTTTCATTTACTCTCCCCCAAACCTGTTTGACTTCCTTTCTTCTGTTGAACACAAATGATATTTTGAAGAAAGCTGATAATCATTGACTTCCATTGTATTTGTTTTTCCAACTATGGAAGTCAATGTTACATGTTTTTAGCTTTCTTTCAAAAGAAACTCAGAAATGTATGGAACCACTTGAGGGAGCGTAAATAGTCAGTGCATTTTCATTTTTGGGTGAACCATTACTAATGAATCATTTTTATTATTAACTGGTAGTTTCACCAGAAAAATAATACTATTTTGTCAGTTATGAATGATGTGACCCAGGTAATGTAGTTTTGCTGTGTTGTGTGTGCAGATGAGAAAGTCATGAACCATATAAGGGAGCTCCAGATGAGGCCAGAGGATTTTGACAGAGTGAAGGTGATTGGTAGAGGAGCATTCGGGGAAGTCCAGCTGGTGAGCAAACTCAATTTCACGATATTCGAATTTCTATTTGATAATGTAGTTCTTTCCATTGTGAAAGCTTTTAGTATTCAGTCTAGTGCCTTTTGTCTACTTCTTTTGCCTTTTAATATACTTCATTGCTTCAAATCAAAGTTTGTAATATTATGAATCCCCTTGTTTTTAACTGGTTGTTCAAATTTTTAATCTTAAAAGGTGAAAAATGTACTGGAAAAATGCCTATTTTCAATGAATTGGAAAAAAAAATACAGTTTTGTCTACTGGAAATAGAGATACTTTGAAAACCAGTCCACTGAATGCTCTGTTGTTTTATCTATCATTTCCTTGCTTTTATGTGCCAGATACAATATAAGACAGACTAGGTCATCAGTTAAATGTGATTTTTCAATCAAACACAAGAGAACCGTTTTTACCGGGTTTTTTTTTCAGTCAAATTAGCTGAAAGATGGAATAAAAAATCAGTGCATATTTAAGAGAGTACCACTTTTAATAATTTTAAAAACTGTTCTTGAAGTTTGGCTTTAAGAAAATCAAATATGTAAAATTAAACTAAAATTAAACAAAAAACTAATTTTTTATTTTTTTTATTTTTTATATTTAATTTTTTATATTTATTTTTTAAAAATATATTGTTTAATTTGGGTGATGCGGTGGCGCAGTAGGTAGTGCTGTCGCTTCACAGCTACAAGGTCATTGGTTCGAGCCTCAGCTTGGTCAGTTGGCATTTCTGTGTGGAGTTTGCATGTTCTCCCTGCACTCGCGTGGGTTTCCTCTGGGTGCTCCGGTTTCCCCCACAAATCCAAAGACATGTGGTACAGGTAAATTGGGTAAGCTAAAATTGTCTGTAGTGTATGTGTGTGAATCAGAGTGAATGAGTGTTTTCCTGTGGTAGATTGCAGCTGTTCACTGTGGCGACTCCAGAATAATAAAGGGACCAAGCCGAAAAGAAAATGAATGAATGAATGAATGAATGAATATTGTTAAATTTGTTACAGCTTGCCTGCCCAGGGGATTACACATGTAAATATTAGCTTTATAGCTAACTTTGGCGCAACATGTCATGTTGTACATTGTCCCTGTATAAATAAATGAAATAAGAATGAAATACAAATGCTTATTTCAACAAATTCCCATGAATATTTGTGGTTTTAAATTAACTTACAATTAGTCAATTAATCATCAACCATATCAATGCAAGATGCTCTGCAGTAATGCTACTTCTTCCCCAATCTGTTTAATCAAGCACAGTATTTTAGAGTTTTACTAAACTCAGATACGCTCTCTAAATTTTCTCCTCATATCTGCTGTGTCTTTTGTGCATAACCAATTGTGCATAATGATCAACAATTATCATCAATTCATAGTTTTTTCATCCCTTATGTCAAATAAAATGATACCCAGTCCTAATGAAGGTTTATAGATCCACTTTGGTGTAAATTATGTTCTCCTGTGTTCTATGCTATGTGTTAAATGTGTGCAGTTTTGCCACTGTTTTATTTAGTTCCTGTTGAATGGGACCCCTAGTTATTGTGTATGCCCATGTCAGATGTGTAAAAGCGATGAATCTGGCTGTGTGTTTGTGATAGTCAGGGGAGGATGCAGTGGGATGCGTCTGGACAAGCCTGCAGACACAAACAACATGATTACCCAGTATTCTCCTCTGTCAGTGGTGTGACGGGGCTGTGTGGGTGCGTTACGCCTAAAGCACAACAACAGAGAGCGTGCTTAAAAATGTGGCACGTCTGTGTCGAGGGCAGAACACAGCTTGTCTAATGGTTTTATTTTTATCATTTTGGGAGTGAGGCACAAGCACTGTCTGAAACCTAAAATGTGGTTTGTGAGTGTGTTGGTAATGAATTAGATCCCACAGGAGGTGTGTGTGATGTGGGTATGTTATGATGCGTGTGTGTGTCTGTGCAGGTTAGGCATAAGGCCTCTCAGAAAGTGTACGCCATGAAGGTGCTCAGCAAGTTCGAAATGATCAAACGCTCAGATTCTGCCTTCTTCTGGGAGGAACGGGACATCATGGCGTTTGCAGACAGCCCATGGGTCGTACAGGTAGGTTGTGCTGACTTTTTTTTACTAAAACTTGTGAATGAATGCTCTACTTATATGTGCAACAGTGTTTTTAACATTAAATATTAAATGAGTGTGCTATTTCCATATTTTGTGTTACATGACTACACAATATCTGCAATAGTCAACATTTGAAGAGGACTAAAAAAGTTTCTCAAAAATGTCCAAGACAAGAATGGGTGATGTTCAATAGTTTTTAGGACAATTTTGATAAAGGGTTTTGATCCACTTCAAAAATCCACTTGTTATCTTCTGTATGAATGCAATCATTTATATTTTTAATTAAAAAATAGTTTTATCCATCAAGGACCGATTAAATTACTCAAAAGTAACAATGAGTATGTTGAAATGGACACCAGTAATCAGATATTGATACAATTAAGACAATAATAAAATTAGGGGTACCATGTAAACAGCGATTTTTAAACGTGGTTTATGCTTATTTTAGTCACATTTTTAAAGTACAGTACAGATATGTAAACACCTTAATCAAACTATTACTGTTGTGTAGGATTTTTGCCACATTTTGCAACATGATAGTCTATACACACACAGCTGTTTGACACTATTCTCTGCACCTACTGAGTCAGTGAAAGACCACAGATACCTGCAGGGTTTTTTTTCCCCATGCGATGTCTAGTATCAAATTCCATTATAACAACACTCTTTCAGCAGTTTATACTTTTACACGGGGGCATGCATGAAATGTTCCTGAATGAAAGTGAATGTAGCAAATTGCAGTTAAAGTTGACAAATTAAAAATGAAATTACATGAAACTCCAGAGGAAATGTGGATGCATGCTTTGTGAGCCTTCCTGACTGAATGAATCAAATTCGCTGTTTTACACCAAGGCAACTCAGGGTGCTTAAAATAATTGGCATTGGGTGGGTTAAAAGCACCAAAACAAAGACAGTACCAGCATGTAACAGACATTTTCAAAGCAGAATAACTGACTTTAGCATAGTCAGTTTTTAGCATTTTCAGATAAACAAGTATGTTCACTTAGCATGTTTCATAAATATCTGCAAACATACTATGGTATTTTTATGCTTTAGAAGAGTCAAAAACTTACATACAGCACCTATAATGGGGCTATATTTATTGGTCTAGAATTATTATATCAGTATATCCCTATGCACACTCTGTCAGAATTTGAGGGTAATAAAAACAACTCCTAATATTTTCTCATTTTTTCCCCTCTTTTGTTTTTTCTTCTTTTTCCCTTAGCTGTGCTGTGCGTTCCAGGATGACCGCTCTCTCTACATGGTAATGGAGTACATGCCAGGTGGAGATCTAGTCAATCTCACCAGCACATATGATGTCCCAGAGAAGTGGGCAAAGTTTTACACAGCAGAGGTGGTGTTGGCTTTAGACGCTATTCACTCCATGGGCTTCATTCATCGAGACGTCAAACCAGACAACATGCTGCTGGACCGCTACGGACACCTCAAACTGGCAGACTTCGGGACCTGCATGAAAATGGATGGGGTGAGGGATCAACTGCTTTTTGCACAACCAAGGTTTCAGTAATTCTCAGGCTTGAGCTTTTTGAGTACAGGGATTTTTAGGTCACCCCTGAATGTAATTGCAAGTCAAATACCTTGAACGCATGCCAGTTCTTGTCCAGACTCATGAGAGCAAAGGAAAAAAATGTCAGCCTTCCTCTGATTTCTCTATGTGAGTGAGGAAGACCTCAGGTGGGTTCAGAGGTCAGAGGGTCAAACTGAGACTAAGAAGCGTTTGTGTTTTAAAAATCCTCAGCTCATGTTGACTGATGATTAAATGTGGCCAGATTTGACATTTGTTTTGGTTTTGTAGCTTGTTAGCATTGGTGGATGTGACCATAATGGTTCACCTAATGTGTTTGATGGGAATGATCTCACTCCCATGATGAATTGTGCTTTATTTGCAATAGTATAGGCCATTTATCAAGAATTAAAGCAGTAAATTCTCACTTTCTTTGGATTTACAGTATTAATTAATAGGTTTGCCATGATAGACGGTTTTGATGGTGATACCGGTTTTAAGACGCAACACCTGTGACATCACTTTTCCACCGTGACACCATCCCCAGATTTGTTTTTTTAAGTATTCGTTTTTTTTAATTAAATATTTATTTGAATTAAATGGGAAACATAATTCTAAACAATTTACTTAAGACAAGAGCATGCTCTATAATTATCATCTGAACATAGCTTCAATGCATATTTCATTTATCACATGAAGAGAACGAGAGGAGTCGAATTTACAAAAAGAGAATGGCGGACGATTGAGTGTCAAAACACAAAGCAAAATACTTTTCCTGACAAAGGTGGCAGGAGTTGGAGGAAACAACTAACTTATACACGCACTTTCAACACACATATACTTGATGTTCAACTATGGGTGGGTCGCGGGTAGATAAGATCAATAGCCATAAATACGCAACGCATACCCTAATATTAAAAATCACGCGACCATCATCTCACAATGTTTAATAACAAATATCTTTTTTTGTTATTAAAACAAGAGTGATTTAGCAATGCCGCGCCATTAATAAGTCAACTGCAGAGAAACAAAGCAACCATCGTGGCAACAGCCGTGAGCACTTTTTCCGAAGTTCAGGGGTCTGTTCTTCGTACCTCGCTTAAATGATCTAAGATTATTTGGCAGATCCTGGATCTTTTAATCTTGATAACTGATCTCTCGCTAATTTGGTTCTTCAAACAAGTTCGCGAATCAGATTAGAATGTCTGGATGAACTGATCTGAGATCGCTGCGTGTGTTGTGAAGGACAGATCTATCGATCCTCGAAATCATGATCAGCAATGCAATGATTGGCTGACGGCACAGCAGCGTAATGACATCATCTGATTAATATTCAATTATCCATGTGAGCAAAATTACATCAAATTAGCAGTAAACGGTTTGTTTAATATGACACGCAAGAACTTTCCACATTTGTTGTGAGCTGCAGGCTTTACACTTTCATTTGTCAAGACAAGAGTATTCATCATGCATTTCAATGCAAATCAATGTATTTAGTTCCACATTTAGAAAAGATTTTCTTTATAATAGTATCCGTTTTTTAATCGGTGTAAAGAATAACTGGTTGTTTACAAAAGCATTTTCATATTGGTAAAGGTGTCTGCAACTTTTGTGAAGCATCAAATCACTGGCATAACTATCAAAACATGTTTATGACTGCATAAATGTATTATTGCTTTAAAAAAAGTCACATATTGTGCATTTCTATTATACACAATTTGTACTAAAGCGATCTAAAAAGTTCATATCAATAAGTTTTCTCTTTGCACCACCAGATGGCAGTCTTTGTACTTTCATTTCGAGGGTGCAGATTGCATACGTTTTATTAATATGTATAACTTTATTTATTTTATTAATGACTTTAACTTTATATAAATACATAGTTTAAAAATATGTACCATTTTCCCAAGTGTATATAACTACTACTGTAAGAAAATATCAGAATTGGGAACATACTTTCTGTATTATCTTTGCTTGAACTGAGCCGATCTAATCCTGTTTATATGAATTGAACCTGCTCCCGATCAGGTTTGACCTAGCAGAACTGTTGCCATGACAACAACTCTCGGATCAGCTTTGAAGAACGAAACAATCCTGGATCATGTCAAATCGTCAATATCCAAATCCAGCTAACTGAGTAATCCACGTACGAAGAACGGACCCCTGCTGTTCTTTTTTGCACTTGATTATTATGCGTTTAATGTTAAAAAAATCAATAATGAATAGGCCGACAAGAGTGTAGGCTAACCTGTGTGTGCGCGCGTCTTTTATCACTGAGGACGCTCTCTTCAAAAACCGTAAGTTGCTTTGTCTGTCTGGCAATATTTCGGCTTTTAATAAATGAAAAGTTAATTTAGACACCAGTTTACAGCATCCACTTAGATGATGCAACGGCAGCTACAGGACACGGCGCCAGTGTACTTGCCACACACCAGCTATTGGTTGAGTGGACAGAACGTGATAGAACCAATTCAGTGGATGGGGATAATTGGGAGGCCATGATTGGTAAGGGTTGATTGAGGGAATTTGGCCAGGACACCGCGGTTACACCTCTATTCTATATGAGAAGTGACATGGGATTTTTAATGACCACATCTCATCAGAAAGACTGCAATCACTGACAGTATAGTGTCCCCTTCACTTTACCGGGGCATTATGACTCACACAGACCGCAGGTTGAGTGCCCCCTGCTGGCCTCATTATCACCACTTCCAACAGCAGCCTACTTTTCCCATGTGGTCTCCAATCCATGTACTGACCGGGCTCAGCCCTGCTTAGCTTCAGTGACTAACCGGTCTTGGGCTGCAGCGTGTTATGGCTGTGGCAATTGTATGGATTTGTTTTGATTGAAAGTCAGGGTTATTCCACCAAATTTTGATTTCCTTACTCTTTTGAACATTAATATTGTCTTGTCTAAATACATGTCTAAAACTTTTTAATATTAAATGCTCTAAATAACATTTTTTTAAATGTCGTCTGTAGTTGAGAGAATCAACCAAAAATACACAATTGTTTCCAACTGTTTCCATAGCATAAATAAAATGGAATTTCTGTAAAATCTGTATGATATAAATGAATGTATAGTTATTTTCTTATTATTTCTTTAATATGACTTTAGATTTTAGCCCTTTAACTGGGATATAGATTATCTTATAATGTTAATAGTCTGTTATTTATTTAAATATTTTTAAGTAATTTGTATGACTGTTAACTGAGAACCGCTCCCCTTACTTTCTAGTTGAGCCACTGTGCTTAACTACCACCATATCAAAGACATAAGTAGCATAATTGTCAAGAATATAATAAATAAACACTTGCAATGATTGTTTACATTTACGTGTTTTGAATGTTCAAATGAGCTATTCACTGAGCAGCAATCACCAGAGATGGTAATATGTGATAGTTTGTATGCTTAACTCAACTAGATAGTCCTAAAATAGACTGTTATGAAATGCTTCACGTTATGTAACAGATACCAGCACATGTAAATCATTACAGGAGCTTGCTCTTTTTTTTGCTCTACTTTTTACATATCTGGGGCATTTTTGTCAACTTTCATTGCTAGTTTTTCCACTCAAGTCCTAGTTAAATTCTGTCTGCCCTTGAGAGTCACAATCCAGCCACTGAAACGAGGCTGGACACACTACTTGTGATTTTATGCTGCTATCTAGAGTTAAGAAATAGAACTACACATTGATAAGATTTTGGTGCTGTATACAAATTGAATGCTACGTTTTTGAGGGTTAAAAATGGCTTGATTCTTTGCAGAAATAATAGATTGAAACGGCTGATGCCTTTGAATAACATAAATGTGAGTTTTAAGAAATTAAAGAAAAATTCATTCACCTTTGCATTTAAGCAAATGTAATATGACTAGTAATCTGGTTAGAGGAGTGTGATTTTGGAAAAAAAAAAAACTTGCAACATTAAACATCTTTATTCAACTCATAATATTACAACTAGTAGAAAACTTGTTTATAAAGTACACTCACTCAGGGAACTGTTCAGTAAAATTTTCCCTGAAAAGATTTTAGAATTTATCACAAAATTTTTTAATTGATCTATTTTTCTACCTTTTGTTGTGTGTTTATATTGCAATAAAGAACCAAATGAACCATTACTTTTATTCATTTAAACAAGTACTTTAAAAATCAGTTTGATTGAATGATTCATCAACACTCATTTGTTTCACTACTGAATAAAAATGCATTTGTTCTTTTACAAATGATCTATTGGTGAATTCATTAATTTGCTCAATGTTTGGAACATTAAAAATACAATACTGTGTGGTTGAAAAGACTGAAGCTGTTTTATAATTGTACATGACTGCTGCTATCTGATCTTTCAGATCTGTATCCTCTGCGGTGATGGTATTTGTCAAGAGTTTTAAGACCTGGCAGCTCTAGTACATTGTGTATATTACACTAGTATAGATAGACAGTAAAGCTCATGTTTTGACTTTTTTTTTTTTATTGGCTGATTGATTACAGACAGGGATGGTTCATTGTGACACCGCTGTAGGAACCCCAGACTACATTTCGCCGGAGGTTTTGAAGTCTCAGGGAGGAGACGGATACTATGGTCGCGAGTGTGACTGGTGGTCAGTGGGAGTGTTTATCTACGAGATGCTGGTTGGTGAGTGAAAAGTTTTGAATATGTTTGTGTGTATTACTGTTTTTCTACAGTATGCTGTGGTATTGACTTAAATAAGGTGAATGTTTGCAGGTGATACACCGTTCTACGCTGATTCTCTTGTGGGGACATACAGCAAGATTATGGACCATAAGAACTCTCTCAACTTCCCTGATGATGTTGAGATCTCTCAAGAAGGCAAAAACATTATCTGTGCCTTCCTTACTGACAGGTGAGACTTTGTGTGTACTATTTTCATAAGGATGATTAGCTGCCAGTGCTCATGTGTTTGCCGATGTGACTGCTGATTCCTGTGTTTGGTAGGGAGGTTCGCCTGGGTCGAAGTGGTGTAGAAGAAATTAAAAGACATCCTTTCTTTAGAAATGACCAGTGGACCTTCAGCACTATTAGAGAGAGTGAGTAAATCTCCTGATCCCTCCATCACTAAAGATGTTGAGAAAATAAAAAGAAAATAAGATTTGAATTCAATTAGGTTATATTACGTAACATAATTTACCACACTTGGGTACACAAGGCATAAAAAGGTGGAAAAATGTCTGATTTGAATGAGATTAGGACAATATTCTGATTGTCTACCATGTTAACAGCGATTTTTGATTAATTTAATCCGATTAAGGTCATAATCAAAATAACAGAAATTGGATTAAGACGTGGAGTATGCTGATTTTAGTCACATTATTGAAGTGCAGTACAGACATGTAAACACCTTATTCAAACTATTACCGTCGTGTAGGATTTTCACCCTATTTTGCAAAAGGGTATTCCATACACACACGGCTGTTTGACTCGGTTCTCTGCACCTACCGAGTCAAAGAAGGACCACAGACACGCACACAGTGTTGCAAACTTAGCAATTTAGTTACCAGATTTAGCAACTTTTCATATTACCCTAGCAACTTTTTTTTTCAAAAAGCACCTAGCAAAAAATTTTTAGCAATTTTTAACATTCATTTGGCTACTTTTACCAATTTCTAAAAAGTGACTCAAAAGAGCAGTGGCTGCAGGCTTCACTCAGTAGAGTAAATCGCTAGCTCAGATTGTTTTTCATAACTGTTAATTTACCGATATTTGTTACCATGTATAACTGTTAGTAATTTGGGTAGCAATAAATTCCAATAGTGCTATAATTGTTGTCAGTTGCACAAATGTGATTATTTCACAAGTTAAAATAAGTACACAAGCTTCGATTATTTTTAAAAGAATGTAACTGTTCGTTATCTGTGTTATATTTAAAAAAAAAAATTCTTATCAAAAAGTGTTACACATTTTTTACAAATAGTCAACTATATTATTCATACAAATCTTAATGGACATATTTCAAATAATGTTTTTACCGAGATGGCCAGTCAGTTTGAGAAAACATGAATTATTTTGTATACTACATAAACGTAGTTTACGCAAAGTAATATGTTAATAAGAATCTATTTATTGTGCATCTGGATGTATTGTTATAATATAATAAACGGCACCACAGACTGTGGAGACATGATTGGCTTACGCTTGTCAGATACTACTTGATGACTGATCACTGATATGCAAATTAGCGCAAGATGTCATCTGGCAACATTTAGCTACTTTTCGGGCAGGCATCAATTTCCATTAAGACAACACTCTTCCAGCAGTTCATATTCACATCTAATATCTTGTTTGTCATGGTAGACATGCATGAAATGTTACTGAATGAAATTGAAAATGCCAAACTGCAGTTAAAGTCGACAAATTAAAAATGAAACACTCGAAATAACATGAAACTTCGGAGGAAATGTGGATAGCGTAGTGATGCAATGACGTTAATCGAATTATGTGCTATAACATGCAAAACAGTGTCATGAAAGGAACATTGAAAAAGCAACTCATGTGAAGACCTTAAGCATATTATTGTCTTATTCAGATTAAGGCAAATAATTCACTTACTGATTACTACATGTAGACGTAGTCATTGTTAAGAATAAGATTTAACTTTAGAGTTACTTACATTTAAAGTTATAATATTTTAAAGGGATAGTTCACCCAAATATCATTCACCCTTTATTAATACGTTTTGATAAAATTCATTGAACAGCAAAACAGTTCTTTAAGTGATCCCTATATGAAACTGACATATGGCAAAATAAATACATATTTAAACTATTTCAGTTGTATTTCAATGTGTTAATCTATGAAAACAAACCTAACTTAACTGAAATTGGAAATAGAAAGCCAAATGAATAAGATTTTAAATTCATATAATATTTGTTAATTACACTTTTGTTCACTGAAAGTAAAGCAAGACTTTAACAGTCTGGTCAATGTTAGCTACATCTCTACCCTTTATCTCAGCACATATAAATGCGCAATTCAGTTAACTTTTAAGCTTTTCCCCTGTTCTGTCTTCAGCTGCAGCTCCTGTGGTTCCAGAGCTGAGCAGTGACATAGACACCAGTAATTTTGATGAAATTGAGGAGGATAAAGGAGAAGTGGAGACCTTTCCCACACCTAAAGCCTTTGTTGGGAATCAGCTGCCCTTTGTGGGATTCACCTACTTCAAAGAGAACCAGTAAGAGATGTCTTAACTTGCTTTTGTGCAGTAAACCATTTTTTTGGTACTATAATGACTCTGCATTTAATGAGCTGAAGCCAAACCAATTGGTATCTGCAATTACAGATTATCTGATATGTTTGTGTGCAGGTTGTTGAATGCTGTGAACAGTTCAGCAATGAAAAATGACCACCCAGTATCTAACAGAGAGGTACACTGAAACATCAGTTTCTTTTCATTTTTCATTTCCCCTGACCAAAGAAACCAGAACAACAGAACTACAAGTGTGAACACCCCCTAATTTAGTCTTTGGATTGACCTTATGCTGTAGAGACTTTGCTTGTAACTATTTTCTTTTTCTCTCTATTTTTTTTTAATCCACAGGACAATTTAGCCGTAAGTGTTCCCCCTCTCTCTGCCTAAAATTCAGCTTAAGTAATTTATGGTTTGCAAATTCAGTAAAGATTGCCTCATTTTTCACTCAGCTCCAGAAGAAGCTTCACTGTCTAGAAGAGCAGCTCAACAATGAAATGCAGGCCAAAGATGAGTTGGAGCAGAAATACAGAAGCAACAGTAACCGCCTGGAAAAGATCACCAAAGAGCTCGATGAAGAGGTGAGTGCGTGTTTCATCTCTGAGACCTCTGTGAAGTTGCATGTGGGAATACTTTAAGCTTGCTCTTGCGTGTTGTAGATGAATAGCAGGAAAGGTCTGGAGTCGACCCTGAGACAGCTGGAGAGAGAGAAGGCTCTGCTGCAGCACAAGAGTGTGGAGAGTCACCGCAGGGCCGAGAGCGAGGCCGACCGCAAACGCTGCCTGGAGAATGAAGTCAATAGTCTGAGGGATCAGCTGGATGAAATGAAGAAGAAGAACCAGAACTCGCACATCTCCAACGAGAAGAACATCCACCTGCAGAAACAGGTTTGTACGTCTTTTCAGCCCATGACCCACTAAAATGAAGCACACACACCAATAGGCCAATATAAACATGAGCATTTTGATAAGACAAAATTAAAAAGATCCAACTGTCTAGCAACTATGTAATTTAGTCATTTATTCATTTGTTTAATTTTAACATTAACCTCACCTTATTAGATTGCTGGGCACAATGTTTGGAGCACAATGAGTCCATTCTGGGTTTAAGATTCCTCCATGTTCAGTCATAACCGGCATTTATTTTTAATGTGAGTTCAGAAAAGGGTAAAGTTTAATATAATCTGGAGTGGGATGCATTAGAGAGTAATAAATTGTATGAAATACAACCTGAAATCTCAAACAGACTAGATTTGATCAAACGATTTTTAGCAGATGACGTATTGGACATACAAGAATAACTCATGGCTTTTTGCTGAAAGGGTCACGAAACACTAAAACACGTTTATTGAAATGTTGACAGTCATATGTGTCTCACATTGCTAAAAACATTATTAGGAAACATATATTCCACAAAAAGTGAAAATTGGTTGTTATTGCATTATTTTGAGCAAATTTGATCTTCCGATTTGAAGCTGGGCCATGAGATCCTTATATAAATTCCAGCATGTAGACTGGCTGTCTGTCTTTGAGTATTCAGCAATAATTCATGAGAAAGACTTGGTTCGAACCAATCGCTTCATTGTGAATGTGGTGCAACTTCATTAATATGCATGATATAGCTTCAAAGATTGTTTTTGCCTGTTATAATGTTCAGACAGCAGAGAGACGCCACGTTGAGTTGCCAGCCTTAATTATAAACAAGTGGAAGAAGAAGAATTGTTTGGAGACATGGGTCGTCAGTGTTGCCTTTATAAATGTGCCGTTTTGTTTCCATTTCACCCGCTATGAGATCGCAGCTGGACTCACGTGTGGATTACAGTGGTCAGCTAACATGCGACAAAAATATGTTTGTAAGGAACATTTTTTACCCAAGAGCTTTTCACATATGGAAATCCGGAATTGCCGCTCATCTCCTTTTAAAAAAAGACGCGGTTTCAGTTGGTGTTGGTGTTTCGTGGCCTTTTAAAGGTGAAGACGTCGCTCAACGTTTGTTCTGCACAACTTCATTTACAGTAAAGCACATTCTACTGGACTGTCTTGCTTTTAATAATTCCAGAAGAATTTTTTATGAAATCAACTCTCTTAAGGAAAGTGACAACAGGAACATTTTTTAGAAATTGTATCATGTATTAACGCTAAAAATCGTATTTAATTTATGTTTGAATTTGTTTGTTGTTTTTAATTGTATATTAATTATTCAAATGTTCTTGCCATGAAAATAGCCTTGGTTACTGACATGGCATTTTTGCAAGTGCATAAAATTGTTGTGTGCGATCAGTTTTTACTGCAAAATGTTCACCACATGCGCGGATTTGGGAGACATTCATGCAGAATGCATCTCTGCACTTGAAACGCGAAATGCAGCGCTCAGGAATGGTTTCAAACAGTTGTCATGTCAACTTGCTGCAGTAAAAAAAGCCAAGTCCGTAATGCTTGCCCCGCCTTCGCGCTCTTCTTATTGGCCCACTGCTCTAGCACTGAAATATCAGCTGTCAATCACTCAGTCAATGCCTTCAGGCTCGGTATGACAGGGAGAACTGTAAAGTGCTGAAGATGAGAATGAAGATAACACTGACATATTTTGTTTTAGAAACCATGGCATTTAAAGTTACAAATAATGACACATCTTAGTAGTGATCATGTGCTTTTAAAAAAGCACATGATCCATCTACACCATCTGATCCAAAAACCATCTACACTTTTAAAAAAGTTTTAAAAGACTTCGGTTGGCTTCAAGTCCGCTATGAAAAGTCTGTGGGATGGAATTTTTAGGTAACTGTTTGCCACATTTAGCACGAGAACTTCTGTTTAATCCTTCATATAATCGCTAGATGCTGTCTGCTGTGCAAGTGTCTGCTATATGTAAAATGGAACACCACGTACACCATCGCAAACAGGCTTGCGCCGAGAAAACTTATTGTTACTCATGAAGACCGGTATGGCTATTAACATGACGTATGCATATAATAAGGTACAGTATATGACAAAAACATCAGTGCAGTATCAGACAGCACCCGTGAGAACAGCACAGTTATACCGTTAACAGATTCATTCATGTCAAGCAGTGCGTGCAGGGCCGGTGAGCGCTCCAAATATTTTTTGCTCATTTAGTTATGTTATAGAAATGTATTTCCTTGTGATATCGGGATTTCGTTGAGACATATTTTCCTCACGCTTGCATGTATATTTTTTTGCTTATTAGTTTAATTACTGTAGATTTTAAATGCAATAAATCTGTTTGTATAAAACTTGTAGTAACGGTGCTTATAAGTGCGACTAAATATTGGCTGATGCGCCTACATTTTTAAAGTTAGGAGCACCGGTGCTACCGAGCAAAAAGCTTAATTTTGAGCCCTGTTAAGATATGGTAATTCTAATAGTTTGATAAACTTTATTTGATTTTTGGAAAGTGATATACTGGAAAGTGGAAAATTTATTTTTCTATAGTGATAAGTAGTAATTTCCCCTTGGCAAACAAGTGTGTCTCTCTTTGGCAGCTGGATGAGGCTAATGCTTTACTGCGGGCAGAATCTGAGGTGGCCACACGGATGCGTAAAACTCAGACGGAGAGCTCCAAACAGCTGCAGCAGCTGGAGGCGCATGTAAGAGAACTGCAGGACAAATGCTGCATGCTGGAGAACAGTAAGCTCACGCTGGAGAGGGAGAACATCAGCCTGCAGGCCGCACTGGACACAGAGAAACGAGAGCAGACACAGGGATCCGAGACCATCTCTGATCTACAGGGTGAGTGTGTCTGTCATGGTTTTCATGTGTTTTATTAATTCACATGCAACTGTGGTTACTAACTTTCTGCTTCTAATCCGTAGCACGAATCACTGGTATGGAGGATGAGGTGAGGCAAATGAGGCAGGCCCTATCTAAGGCTGAGACGGAAAAAAGGCAACTTCAGGAGAAGCTCACAGATATGGAGAAGGTAAATGCATGCAGACATTTTTTATTATAGGGAATTAGTTGCACTTGACTATAAAATTCCTTTCACAGACAGAGTTGAGCCCAGAAAACTACACTAAGCCAAAATTGGATTATTAAGAGAATAAAAACACAGATGTGTAGAGTTCACATTTTATAGCCCTATATAACACCAAACATTTATTGTATGGAATTTAAAGTATTTAATGTCATTATGTCATTTTCTGTATATGGTCAATTTATAAACACTGACAGTAATGGATCATTTATGAAACTTCTAAACATGTGTTCATGTTTGTCTCATTCCACAACAAAATACAGTATTCCGAACAGAAAAAAGGAATAAAGCACAACTCTATTTCATGTTCTTAATCTCTCCCTTGTAGGAATATGCAGTATACTGTAATTAAGTAGTTACATATCAAACTTTTTTTTTTTTCTTTAAGCTTTTGACAGCAAGTTCCCATCCCGCAAGTCTTTTGTTGAGTGACTGTCTTTGCGAATTTTATTGAATTACTGGCTCACTTCATTTAAAAATAATAAATTGAATCAGGAAAAAAACACTTCCCTGAAACAAAGATGATTTGCTTTGATGTTTTAATTGGCAAAACAGAAGAAAACAGCCAATAAGTGTAACTCACTCAATAATGCTAACTTTATTTTTTTTTAAACTGTAGTAGAAAATATATAGTACTAGTACTATACTAGTACTAGTATTAGTGCACATGTTCACATCCTAATTTTATCCACTTTTGTTCGTTTGAAATAGCTTTAATGCTTTTGCATTAAAGGTGTGTTTTTGCTTATTTTTATAAAGTGAATGAAATACAGTGCTCAGCATATATAAGTACACCCCCACAAATTTCTCAATATTTTCTATAAGATGCTTTACGAAATTATATTTGTGCATATACATTAGTTCAGTATGTACTGAAGCCAAATCTGGACCTTATCTAACAGAATAACTTACAATAATGTTATTATCTATATTCACTGAGAAATGGATCAAAATAATTTTCAAAATGGGGATGTACTTATCTATGCAGAGCACTGTGTAAATTAAAGGCACAATTATTACCCCTCCTGTGAATTTATATATTTCCCAAATCATGTTTAACAGAGCAAGGAATTTTTCACAGTATTTCCTATAATATTTGTTTCTTATTTGTGCTCTTTTTTGGGGGGTTTTCGGCTACAATAAAAGCATTTTTTTCTTTTTTAATCCATTTTTTAATCCAGTGATATTTTTAATCAATTTTTTTAAGCAATATTTGTTTTCAATTGTCTACAGAACAAACCACTGTTTTACAATGACTTGCTAATTATTTAGGAGGGCTAATAATTCTGACTTCAACTGTATATAGTGCAGAGCATAAATGAGTACACCCACTTAGTAAATGAATATTTTCATCCATTTCTCAGGGAATATAGCGATGAAGCTATATTATATATAATCCGGTATATCGAAAAATGGAAAAACAAAGCGGAACAAGACTAATGTTGCAGCTTTTCTGTTGTTAAAGAGACTGACCTGACATTTGCGCTTGTGGAGAGATATTAAATAAGTGTATTAGTAGATCAGGAGGTGTTTTTGTAGTGAAAGTAAACCTAGAGATGATTGAAATCAGTTTGTAGGTAGCAAACCTCTAATATTTTTGTTTGCTCAAAATAATAATAAATAGTGTCATTAAAATCATTTATTTCTGTATTTATCATTTATCAAAATGTAAATATAGTATATCAAAATCTTCATTTAATTTTCTTTCTAATTTCTAAACTTTAATTTAAACTATGATGTACAGCAATAAACTAATGGCATATTTTTGTCATGTTTAAGGCTATACAACTTTGACGCTCCTTTTTTCTGAAATATATTATGCAACTTTAGCCAGGCTTTCACATATCTGTCTGTCTGTCTGTTTGTCTGTCTGTCTGTCTATCTGAAGGGTTCACATGCAAAACCCTCCATCAGACCTCTTTTCTTGTTAACGAGCATTTTCTATCAGGCTCCTCTGATAAGATTCAGAAGTTTCATTTTTATATGTATTGATAAGGTTATTAGCAAGTAAATAAAACACCTTTTTTTTTCTTTTTCTTTTTAAACAAGGTTATTTTTTTATTTTTTTTATTTATTTATTTTTTGCAAAAACCTCTAAATCCACCTATTGGAACAAGACAATGTAATTAGCTGAAAAATCACTAAAGATGTAATTAGAAATTATTTTACCAAACATAAAACACATTACACAAACCACCGGAAATTTAAAATGTATAGATCTGTCAAGTAAGTGGCGGTTCATTCCACTGTGATAAACCAGTGACTAAGCAGAAGAAAAATGAATGAATGAAATCTGTCAAGTAAGTGCATTAATCAATAACATTAAAACTGACATCAATCTTAAATCTTTATCTTTTTAAAAATAGCTTAAACTCGCAAATAAAACACAAGATAGGCCTACTGGGCAAAAAGGGGATGTCTCTTAGATAATTTTAGAAGCTGTCAGTCATTCATTTGCAACGTACTTAAGGTTTTATTCTCTTGTTTATCCTCATAGCATCCACATGGGATAAAAGAACCACATCTTAACTTTGTCTTTCGTGAAACACAGTTGCCGTTTAATGTATATCAAATCGGACTCATTCAAAGTAGCTTCTCTGTGCAAAAAAACGTTATGAATGCATGTTACACCTTCGACTGCACATTGTGTTTTTTTTAATAATGCACAGTTTTGAAGTAAGGAAAACATATGATTCGATTCACGCCTTCTGAGGCTTTTGCTGTCAAAGGCAAGTGCCGTTTAGTGGCTTTTGCTACCAAACTGTTATATCTTAATGCGCTTAAACTGGGATTTGGTTGATTTGAAGCAAATCTATTTGTTGATCGTATACTACGTGCCTAAAGCATTCGCTCGGTTATCTCATTTTTGCGAATGCTTTAGGCGTTTAGCAGGTTTTGCATCTGATCTCTCTCTCTCTCTATCTGTCTTTCTGTCTCTCTGTCTGTCTGTCTGTCTGTCTGTCTATCTATCTGTCTAGATGGTATATATCAAATGGCTGTTAGAAAGCTACTGATTGACTTTACAGGTTGCATTTTTGTTCATCCTTTCTTCTAATGTCTTTCCTCCTCTGTGTATTTGGCCAATAGGAGAAGAGCAATAACCAAATTGACATGACCTATAAGCTGAAGATGTTGCAGCAGGGTTTGGAGCAGGAGGAGGCAGCACACAAGGCCACTAAAGCTCGACTCGCTGACAAAAACATGATCAGCGAGTCCATCGAAGGAGCCAAATCTGAAGCTGTAAAGGGTATGGGAGTTTGAGGTCAAAGATGTCTTGAAACATACATTTTAAATGCAGTGTTATCTATTAAAACAGCAGCTTCACCCTCATTGAAGTTAACAGAAGCTGCAGCGTTTTTAATTTTAAGAAGTGGGCATGACAGTGTAGTCAGCTTTGAATGCACTGGTGTATATCTTGATTTAGCATGAAAAAGAGAGTTTTCTAAATGAACAGGACTGTTTAACGTGTTTGTCTGTGTGTTCACTCAGAGCTGGAGCAAAAGCTGCAGGAGGAACGTTCCTCTAAACAGCGTGTGGAGAACAGGGTGTTAGAACTGGAGAAGAAGAACTCCATGCTCGACTGTGACTATAAACAATCGCTCCAAAAACTAGAGGAACTGCGGCGACACAAGGAGAGACTCACAGAAGAGGTGTGTGAGGGGTGGAAATGTGTTTTTGGCACTCCACTCCAGTGTGTTGATTGAGTTTTAAGTTGGCAAGATAACTCTTTCTGGCTTTTACATACAGTGTACACTTTTATTAGACCACCTGTCAGAAGAGAAAACACACATAGTTTAGAAATTTATCAATAAAATCATTTATTAAGCAAATAACAAGCTGGAACAACTAAATAATCACAATTAGTTGGTTTCAGTTGTATATTTCCAAAAAAAAACTAAGAATGCATTATGATTTGTTCATATTTTTTTTGTGTCCTCGTGAGAAATGTTTTACCATGTGATATTATATGGGAAAGAAATCGCTTTTTGCCCCATCACAATATCAGAAATCTTCAAACCACTACAGCTCTTTTTTTTGGTACGTAGTTTTTGTTTATAGACCTTCTCATGGTTCTTCTCCGTCTTTCTATAGGTGAAGAATCTGAACCTGAAGATTGAACAAGAGGTTCAGAAACGCACTTTGACTCAGAATGACCTGAAGGTTCAGAACCAGCAGCTCAGCACCCTGAGAACATCAGAGAAACAGCTCAAACAGGAGATCAACCACATTCTAGAAATTAAACGCAGCCTGGAAAAACAAAACATGGAACTGCGCAAGTATGCAGCAAGCTTTGATATCAGCTCATTTAGTATTTGTTACTCGCTTATATATGATTCTTAAAGGGATGGATCACACAAAAATGAAAGTTCTTTACTCGCTCTTCACTTGTTTTAAACCTTTATTCTTTTGAAAACTAAACAAGATATTTTGAAGAATGTTGAAAACTAGTAACCATTTATTTCCATATAAGGAAAAACAAATACTATGGAAATAAATGTTATTGGTTTTCAGCTTTCATCAAAATATCTTGTTTTGCGTTCAACAGAAAAAAAGAAACTCAAAGTTTTTAAACCACATGAGGGTGAGTAAATGGCGAGTTAAGTTTCACTTAGGAGGACAATTTCAACTTTTAAAATTTTTTTTTTTACTTTGAGTGAAATTTCCCTTTAATCAACCTGTGGTTCTGTTTATGCAAAAATAATTAATTATTCATACATAAACTAATTGTCAACGTGTCTTTCTAGGGAACGTCAGGATTCTGATGGGCAGATGAAGGAACTGCAGGATCAGTTGGAAGCAGAGCAGTATTTCTCTGTAAGAAGTGTGAATTCTTTCTCTTAGGGAAAATAAACAGATACTTCTTAAGAAGTCTTAAGGCCAAAATACAGTAAACCTCTATTTTTACTCATTCCCAAGGGTCTCTATACAGGTTATCTCATTTCACTAAGAATTTACACATGCACTTTGAATTTTTCAATTTATCCAAAAGATGTCAATGAGGAACCAGGCTCCTATTTCACAGAAAAAAATGTGTCCCACTTTATTAGAAGTGGCGTTAATTACTATGTACTTACATGAAAAAATAAGTGCAATGTGATCATTGTGTTAATATCATATTGCACAACACTTCTGGTGCTCTTGAAGTGTGATACATGTAAGGTTAGGGACAGGTCTCGCGGTATGGGTAGGTTTAAAATTCTGTTAAGGTAACGAATGGGTCAACCGTGTAATTCTGAATGTAATTAAATGATTTAATTAAAAATATTTTAGCAAGCATAGCATTTGGATGTAAACAATAATCTAGTTAAGATGAAAGAAACAGTAGATATCCACATTGATGAGCAATTGTGTAAAGGAGACAAATATATGTCTGCAACTCTCCTTTAAAAGCATTTTAAGAGAAAAAGCACACACTGGATGAGAATGAATCTGTCTAGTGCACAAGTATTGAGCGCTGCTGTTCATGCATGCTAGCAGATAATTGTAAAATGTTGTGTGCTGAGGTGTTTGTGTAACTAGTGCAAAAACAAATACCCTGTGTGTGTGGACTTTACAATTCTTTTTGTATGTATGTGTGTAGACGCTGTATAAGACACAAGTGCGAGAGCTGAAGGAGGAGTGTGAGGAGAAAAATAAACTTTATAAAGACGTGCAGCAGAATCTACAGGAGCTGCAGGAGGAAAGGTGAGATTTAATTCCAATAAAAATACTATGCAAATTGCAATTTTACTGGATTATTCAAACTTTTGTATCTAATTTGTTGAATTTGGATCAAAATTAAACCTTTAAATCGTTTTAATTTTTTATCTTAGGTTTTATTAATTGCTGTTTATGTCTTTTAATTGTTTTAGTTTTATTATAATATCAATAAAGTGATATTTATAAAATATTTGATCTGATTTGCCATGAAAAAGGCAAATAGGCTGACATGGCCATACATTTAAAAATCTATTGCATCTAATTTGCAGCTAAATTAATTTTAATTAATTTTTTTTTCTTTTTTAATTTAACAATGTTGGTTTAATACCTATGTGCCGTTTATGTCTCTGTTTCTCAGGGATTCACTTGCGGCCCAGTTGGAGATCACACTAACCAAAGCAGACTCTGAGCAGCTGGCACGCTCTATTGCGGAGGAGCAGTATTCAGACCTAGAGAAAGAGAAGATCATGAAGGAGCTGGAGATCAAGGAGATGATGGCCAGACACCGACAGGAGCTCGCTGAGAAAGACACCACCATCAGCTCCGTGAGTTTATTCGTGACTTTTGCTGCAGTCTTAAAGAACTTGAATGGCATTGCTGTTAACTGCATTGTCTATTTTACAGTTAGAGGAAGCCAATCGCACATTGACCAGTGATGTGGCAAACCTGGCCAATGAGAAGGAAGAATTCAACAACAAGCTGAAGGAGGCAGAGGACTGTGAGTTAGCATAGTCTTACCTCAATTTCCAATAAATATTTGTTCTTACTGAATAACTAAATAAAGAGTCTGCCTAATACAAAATAATAACTAGATATTATAGCAATGCATAGTCTATGAGTATTTTGTGTAAACCAGATACTGGGTTATTTAGGTTATCAAATGTAAAGGGTTATCATAATATAAGTATAAAGACAATTTTATGAATTGTTTCTGTTTTCAGAGTTATGTTCATTTACAGATTTATGTTCAGTTGGTTTTCTCACTTTTAGTTTTTGTCTTGTTTCCAGTCCAAATGTCAAAATATTCAGTATAGTTTCACTTTCAGAAATAATAAATCAAAATTAGGTTTGTTTCTCTATAAAACAAGATAAATAATCTGCCAATGGGGTAAGGAAAATAATCTTTATTTTCTTTAAAAATATTTTACTTACACCATTGGTTGATTATTTTTCTTTGTTTTAAGGAAAACTTTATTTGTGTGGAAAATGCTTATTGATTTAAGATTTCAAAATAAAACAAAACTTTAGGTCTTAAAGTCCTAAATTCACAGAAATATTGTTTTGTTTTAAATCATTTTGAACAGGTTTTAATAAAAAAGTATATACAACTAGAGCTTTCTTGTTTTGACACATTAAAATATCTGGTTTATAAAAAAAGACACTTTTTTATTTCAATTCCATTGGACCAACCAGGCCATTACAATAAATCCTTAGTATTTAGCCTTGTAGAAGTCTAAAATCTCATTCATAAAGGTCTTAAAAGGGTCTTAAAATGTCTTAAATTTGACTTGATGAAACCTGAAGAAACCCTGATAAAATGTGCTGCATTTTCTCACAACCAAACAAATGATGAAACCGCCTGCACTTTCTCCAACACTAGCAAATAGAATGGAATACAATGGAAATGTTTCAAGAGGAACCTAAAACGAGATGGACACTGCTGCAAAACTGTGCCGTGACTAGTGCTCAGTGTAGTTGTTGGTGATCCTTCCTGATTTGCTTGTCTTTTGCATTTTATTAGCCTAAATAACCATAACCTAAATAGCTGGGTCCATCACCTTTTAGGGTCTACTTGAAACATTTCCGTTGTGTTCCGTTCTATTTGCAAGTGTTGTGAGAAAATGCAGCACGTTTTCTTAATTTATTTGCATCGTGAGGATTTGCAACAAACCATTGAAGATTGTTTCTTAATTTGCTGGTGTTTTTTTTATAATTGCATGTGCTTTCTTAAACTGCAGCACGTTTAGCTCTCTCGGCCACCGTAGCATTAAACTATTTACAGCTTAAACACAATCAATGACCTGTCGATTTACCATCAGAAGAAAACTCTGGCAGGTTTTACAGTGGCTAAAGGTTTGTGTCTTTGTGAATACAGATCTCATTTTTACAATTTTTATTTTTCAGACCTGCAGAATCTGAAGAATGAAGAGCAATCCATCACTCAGGTCAAGCTAGCGCTGGAGAAACAACTGCAGTCAGAGAGAACCCTCAAAACACAGGTGAAAACCACAACAGTTTCTCTACAGCACATCTGACTCCAAACTGAGCTTGATTTATTTGCTCAGTCACGCATTTTCTTCCTCGTTTTGTCAGGCGGTGAACAAGCTGGCAGAGATCATGAACAGAAAGGAGGTCAGAGGTGGTGGCAGCCGCCGTGGAAATGATACAGACGTGAGGAGGAAGGAGAAAGAAAACAGGAAGCTGCAGCTGGAGCTTCGTTCAGAAAGAGAGAAGCTCAACAGCACAATCATCAAATACCAGAGAGAGATCAACGACATACAAGCGGTAGGAAAGCTAATCAGAGTCTGAATGACATTGAAGACTTGTTTCCCTGCTCAGATTGATCTCAAATGGCCAATAGTCTCTTGCAAATCAATTACAACCTTTCACATGGCAAGTTGTTATGCTGATGTCTTAAGCTTTTTGTGGTTGTTGTTGCTGCTGCTACTTGTGTGTTTGTTGAGCCTGGGAGAGAAATAATAACCACCTAAAACATAATATACAGTAGTCAACATTTGAAGTGGATCAACACCTTTCTTCAAAGTTGTCCTAAAACTAATGAATAATGCAGAATGAGATCATACTAACAAACAGTTAATATCTTAATAATAGCCAGGTAATAAGCCAGCAGTTAATAGTTATTAATAATGATTAATAATTAGTAAACCACTTGGTTAATGGGCATTTAAGCATTGTATGTTCTGTCTTCATAATTATTATGTACTTGTATGAGAAAATAAGTACAATGTGCTTCTTGTGTTCATATTATTTCTGGTGTTCACAACACTGCTTGTGCTCTTGAAATGGGATATGGGTAAGGTTAGGGACAGGTCTCAGGGTATGGGTTGGTATAAGATTCTGTTAAGGTAATGGATGGGTCAGCAGACCATTTTTGGTCATAATATAGGTATTATTTGTGTAAGCCCACGTATATATACACACACTAAAAAAAGATGCTTTCCTTTTTTTTTTTTATAAAGCTTATGTATTTTTACTATCATTAATCAATTTTTATAGGGATTTTTTATTATTATTTTATTTATGTCAGCTATTTGTTTCTCCTCTGATTACATTAATTATATTTGTTTTATGTCAGGAGTGCCCAAACTTTTTCATATAAAGGGCCAAAAACTGAATATCATTATGAGCCCTGGGCCGAAGGTAAATACCAAAGTATTACTGCTCAATAAAGTAAAGGGGAACACTTAAACAACACAATGTAACTCCAAGTGTGTTCCCTTTATTTTTTGAGCAGTATATATTACATTAAAGTTACTGATTCATTTCATATAAAATAAATTAAAAAATTACTTTAAATTGTATTAACTTATGCAGTCTTCTTCTTCTTCTTCTTCTTCCTGTATGGTTGCGGGGTCGGCTCTTTGGAACAAGTCCTCCCTTTAGACTTTGTCCATATGATAACAACTTTTTTACACATTCCGGCCGACCTGTCGTCTGTCGCCACTTATACACTCATACACTATGGACAATTTAGCTTACCCAATTCACCTGTAGCATGTCTTTGGACTTTGGGGAAAACCGGAGCACCCTGAGGAAACCCATGCAAACGCAGGGAGAACATGCAAACTCCTCACAGAAATGCCAACTGAGCCGAGGTTCGAACCAGCAACCTTCTTGCTGTGAGGCGACAGCACTACCTACTGCGCCACTGCAATCAAACATAAATTATTGCAATAAAACATAACAGTTGAGTTCAATGCTGAATACACTAGTCAAGTAGAATCTTTGCCTTGATACGCTCACGAAAGTCTCTGCATTGTCCTCTATCCGTCAGGTGACAGTATGTACATTTAAACCAAATCTGATTAATTTACAATATTTAATTGAAATGCTTAATTTCAGTCAGCTTTTAACAATAAAAAGTTGCATTAGATTTGAAATGACATTCTCAGATGGGAAGGTGGGTTAAATCAATGGTTACTATGGGCCAACTTTGGCCCCCAGGCCCTAGTTTGGGCAGCTCTGCTCCATTTAAAAGTATTAATTTCAGAAATATTGTTGACTGAAGCATCCCTATAAATAATGCTTCAGCATATGATAAAATGAAGGCTTCAAATTGACTCCATGACTAGTATTTCTATCAGCTGACTGTACTTTCACAAAATTGACGAACTCCCCAAAAATCCAGATCTGACCACGCTTTTATTCTTACTGTGGTTATTGCATTGTATTTACCATATTATGTTGTTATTATAAATGTAAAACTATGTTGTCAAACGTATCTGAAAACTGATCAATGAAGCTACCACTGTTTATTTCTTTCAGCAACTGTTGGATGAGTCTCAGGTGCGCATTGAGCTTCAGATGGCTCTGGACAGTAAAGACAGTGATATTGAGCAGCTGCGGAGTCTGCTGAACTCACTCAACGTTCAGTCGCTGGACTCGGCCAGTATGAGCAGCGGTCCAGACATGGACACAGATGAGTCTTTGCTTGGTACGATTACAAACCTCTGCTCTTTCTGATTTGCTCTGTACTCTTTCAAGCATTCTGTTCACTTTGCTCTTTGTGCTCTTTTCCACGTCATTCCACGACACACTCTCTTCTTCCTTCTTAGTTTTGGTCTGGTTTTCAGTTCAACTTTCGGTCTTTCACCCTTTACTTCAGGTGACCTGCATGGTGTTCAGTGCATGAGTTTACACCTCTTAAAACTTGACTGGACCTCATGCTTTACCATGACAGGTGAGTTTCATAAAGCGGTTTTATAATTCAGATCTTCCTCTGTTTGATGTGCAGAGATCAGATTGGAGGGTTGGCTGTCTTTACCTGTCAGAAACAACACCAAACGCTTTGGATGGGAAAGAAAGGTATGTTTTTATACATACATGTTGTTGTTGTTTTTAAAGTGAGCATTTGGCTAACATATAAATAGATTGTATACTGTTAAATAGAACAGTACCTGAGCATGATGTCACAATTAGCCAATAGTTTAAGTAACCAGTGCTTTGTTGTTTCCAAATTAATCAGAATGAAACAATTGCAACAAAATATATAATTATAATATAAGAAACAAAAAAATGGTGTTTAATTGTTTAATGCTAAATGTAATTTTGAATAATTGAAACCAATCTATGACAAACATTTTTGTTAAGTAATGACACCGCATGCTTATTCTGCATCTCTCCTCATAATGCAGCATTCAGTGAGTCTTTTGATCTTTCTTTTATCTCTAGTATGTTGTGGTGAGCAGCAAGAAGATCCTCTTTTACAACAGCGAACAGGACAAAGAGCACTCCAACCCGTACATGGTGTTGGACATAGAGTGAGTCACCCATCTCACAACAAACACACAAACTTAGTCATTTGCTAAAAAAAAAGAGTCTCCACATGTCCTGAAAACAATTTTCTAGTCCTGGAAAAACAATGGAAAAAGTCACGGGAAAACTCCTGTTGTAATGGATTTTTTTTATTTTTATCATCATTTAAATGTTTTTGTTCCATGAAGAACAGTGTGTGTTTGGTCTATTAGTAACAGAAAGTGCTTTGTTCAGAGTTTCTGAGTTTGCAAACAAATTATTTTTAAATCCATACAAGGGATCTGCTTGACAAACTACAGAATGAATGATGGAATTGACCTGAGAAAGAATTTTTTAATATTTTATATATATATATATATATATATATATATATATATATATATATATATATATATATATATATATATATATATATATATATATATATTTATATATATATATATATATATATAATATTAAAAAAAAAAAATATATATATATATATATATATATATATATATATATAAATATATATATATATATATTTTTTATAATGTAAAAGCTTCTTGCATCGCCATGGGTTTTTTAAGAAATATATAGACATTCAGCATAAACCTGTTTTACACAATTCTGAGCGATATTGAAGTCCAAATAAGATGCTTCTTTGATATACAGCAGATCATACATTTATTATGGTAACACTTTACAATAAGGTTCATTAGTTAATGAATTTACTAACATGAACTAATCATGAACAACACATGTACAGCATTTATTAATCATAATTGAACATTTACTAATGCATTATTAACATCCAAGTCCATGCTTGTTAACATTAGTTAATGCACCATGAGTTAACATGAACTAACAATGAACAACTGTAATATCATTAACTAACGTTAACTAACATGAACAAATACAGTAGTAAATGCATTGTTCATTGTTTGTTCATCTTAGTAAATGCATTAATTAACATTAACTAATGAACCTTATTGTAAAGTGTGACCTTTATTATTTATCTTAAATAACTGGCCAGTTTGAATTACAGTTGAAATACAGTAAGTAGCACTTGTATACAACTTCACAGAAGGACCTTTTGCAGATTTTCTAACACTTCACTAAGCAGAAAATGCATTTCCTAACTTCCTTTTTCTCAATTTCTATTACCAAACAAAAGTAGTTTCTAAAAAAAAAAAGCAGAACATTTCTTAGCAATACACACTAGTGTATTAGTGTAAAAAATATATTACTTTAGCGAATCTGTGACTCTTAATTTTTTTTTATTTTTAAAATTCCCATCTAACAAATTTGAAAATGCCTGGAAATTGATCACTGAAAAAGTGGGAACACTAAAGAAGTTGCCTTTTTAACTCCCTCAATTCATCTTGATTCATCTGTTATTCCCTCAACAGTAAACTTTTCCATGTGCGCTCTGTAACCCAGACGGATGTTTATCGCGCTGACGCCAAAGAAATCCCCAGAATATTCCAGGTATAACAACAAACCGCAGAAAGTACAGACAATATGTCGGTGTGCTTTTAGGCTTGTAGACATTTCATAACATATACCATAACATACAACATAACATACGATATAAGCAAATGTCTCACGACTAGTCACTGCTTTCCTCAGATTTTGTATGCTAACGAGGGCGAGAGCAAGAAAGAGCAGGAACTGGAGCCTCTTCCAGGTGACAAGTCAAGCTACATTTGCCATAAGGGTCACGAGTTCATCCCCACCCTCTATCACTTCCCCACCAACTGTGAAGCCTGTACCAAACCCCTGTGGAACATGTTTAAGCCACCGCCTGCCCTCGAATGCAGACGATGCCACATCAAGTGCCACAAAGACCACATGGATAAGAAGGAGGAAGTCATCGCGCCCTGCAGAGGTGAGGACAAGAGCTGTGCTTACTCCACTCATGGCCAGTCATTTTATACAGGGTATCTGCAGGGTCCTAAAATGTCTTAAATCTCAAAAGCTAAATTTTAGGTCTTAAAAAGTCTTAAATCTAATGAAATATTGTGTTGTTGATCTTAAATCTTTTTTTTAACAGGTCTTTATTTTCCTTTGTTCATGTATAGCGTTCTAATCTGGCTATTAACACTCATACAATCACTGACAATCCCAATCTCAATAAAACTTTTTATTTAAAAATAGATATATTTACTATCATGTTTTAATTACTTTTTTTACAGTAACATTTGGTTAAATGTTCTCCATTTATTTACTGCTGAGGATACTGACCTGACCTATATTTGCTATTAAGTTATTATTGTATTATTCAATGAATTAAATGTAATTATTTTTTCATTGGGCAAGTGAAAATCTTCTCCAACTGGGGAAAAAGTCTTAAATTTAACTTGGTGAAACCTGCAGAAACTCTGTTTACAGTTAAAGGGAGAGTTCACCTAAGAATAATAATTTTGTTACCATTTACAGTACTCGCACCCTTCATCTTCCAAACCTGGTTGCATTTCTGTTGAACATGAAGGAGATTGTAGGAAAAGTCTGACTTCCATAGTATTTGTTTTTGTTTTTACTGCTGCTTTTTTCCAACATTCCTCAAAATATCTTGTTTTGTGTTCAACAGAGGAAAGAAATTCATAAAAATGTCCTCTCAAAACTTATATTTTAGCAGATGAGATTACATGGAGGCTTTTATTTTCTTACAAACAAGGGCAACAACAGCAAACAAACAAATCTGGGAACAGTTTGTAAAATCAACACTCACCAAGCATCAAATGTAAGCTGGTGAGATAAGAAACTTAGCCAGAAGCTTAATAATAATACTGACATTGATAGAGAATGGTTTCCAGTAGGGATGTCCCGTTAGAGATTTTGCCCACAAGTCTGAGTCATTTGATGTTGAGTTTCTATCGATACCCAAACCTGATCAGATACTTCTATAATACATAAAATAGAATAAAGAAGAGCGAAAAAACAGATCCAATATATTCCTTATATTTTATTTAATTCACCTTATTTTAACATTCAAAAGCTCTGTTAACAAACAGAGCACTTCTGTGAGGTAGCTTGAATAATCAAGTAATTACTAACAATAATTCTTCACTTTTGGATTTTAGTGCGACAGTAAATAAATTAAAAAAAATGTAATAGAAAAACAACTAGTTGCTTAAAATACCCAGCAGGCAATCCCAAATTTACATATCAAAGTTTGCTGTGGCAATGTTGTCATCATCCACTTTATAATACCTCCAGACCGCAGACATGTGCTTTCCGCTTCAAGCTGCTTCCGTGTTCTACCTTGCCAGCATTTAACCAGTAGCGTCTCTGCAACAAAGTGATTTCAAGCTGCACGCGTTGCTGTTTCTGTGAGTCAAGGAAGGGGTCTAATTCTGTGCCACCTCATGTGTGTTAAACCATAATGAGAAAAAATATATATGCAAATATGTTTGAGTCCTGATCGGGACATAAAAATCGTCGGGAGTCTGAAACTGCATGATCGGGCCCGATTTCTGATCACGTAATCGGATCTGGACATCCCCAGTATCCAGGACGGTATGTTCAGATTGAGAACTTGCAGAAAAAAAGGCATTTTATAGAAATCTGCATAATGTTCTTTTTTTTATTTATTTATTTATTTTCATTTTACATGCGCATTTCATGATAACAGTGTTTTCAGTGGCTCCGTTTAGAGGGAATGATATTTCACACACACTCTATCTCTGCCATTTATTTCAGTCATTTATTATCTGGATCTGAGAATGCAAAATGAGTCAAACATACTGTGAACTTTACAGTTTCATGACTGGTCATTTTTGTCAAGTGCTTTTAGCAAAAGAAGCTAAATGACAGATTTAGGCTGTCTGTGAATATTTTCAAATATACCTATACAGAATATTAGAAGAAAATATCCAAGTAGAAATTAATCCTGTTACTTGGCAAAATGTAGTGTTAAATTGCCAAAAAAAACTAAAATGACTAAATTATTTATAAAAATTTTAATCATACAAAGTCATGGAATAGTTGTTAAGCTGAAAATTATGAATGTTCCTAAATACAAAACTTTCATTCATTCATTCCGCCACTGCGGAATGAACTACCAAGTATTCCAGCCTATGTTTTACACAGCGGATGCCCTTTCAGGTGCAATCCAGCACTGGGAAACACCCATACACTCTCTCATTCACACACACACACATTCATACACTAAGGCCAATTTTGTTTATTTAATTCCTGTACCGCATGTCTTTGGACTGTAGGGGAAACTAGAAACCCATGCAAACACAGAGACAACATGCAAACTCCACACAAAAATGGCAACTGGTCCAGCCGGGACTCAACCCAGTGATCTTCTTTCTGTGAGGCAACAGTGCTAAACACTGCGTCACCATGCTGCCTGAATACAAAGATTTATTTATCGTAATTTAACCAACCTCGAAGCTTTGAACAGCATTGCATGTTTGAATTAAACTGACCCATTCTAATGTTTTCTGTGCTTTCTTTCTTTACCCTCAGTCGACATGTCTACAGCTAAGAATCTGCTGCTGTTAGCTTCGTCTCAGGAGGACCAGCAGAAGTGGGTTAGCCGTCTAATGAAGAAAATCCCCAAAAAACCTCCAGCCCCAGACGCCCCTCACCGCTCCTCTCCTAGAGTCCCTGTCAAAGTACAAAGCAGTCAATCCATGAGGAGACCCAGTCGGCAGATACCCGCCGGCAAACCCAGGTGAGCTCGGAGTCTCATTTTTATGCACAATCATGTGAATCGTGTGGCCGTGTTCATCCTGTGTTTACATGTGGCAGATGTAGCGTTTACGCTGTGTCAGTTCAAAGATACTGCACAGATTGTTGGTCATCACAGTCTGTCTCTAGAGTAAGAGGATTACTTTAAGGCCTGCTTCATGTTCACGTCTGGTGGCCAGATCATGTGAAATGAAATCTCTCTTATCATTTACTCATCCTCATGACATTGCAGTGTTACATTTTTAGAGCATGTATAAAAAGCACGAGATAACTTTTGAAATAGTTTTGCAGTTATTAACAATTTGTGTTTTTTTTTTTTGCCCTGAAAGTCACAATTAATTGATGTCAAATCCACAATTTTAAATGATGTATTATATTTCCTGGAAAATAATCACACCTACAGTTGAAATCAGAATAATTAAACCCCCTTTGAATTTAAAAGGACATGCGTTTGAGTGAATGATGACATATTCAGTGATTGCTTTTACCATCTTGTTCTGTAAACTTTGATTCCAAGATGGCTGTGCTTAAAATCAATGCAGACACTTTGGCCCCAGTTACACACTAGAGTGCTGCTCTATATGACACACAGGTTTGTGCACAGCGTAACGGAACCAGCAGCGTGTACGGAGAAATCGGGCTTCATCTACCACAAGGGTCATGAGTTTATCCCCTTATTCTTCCACTTCCCCGCCAACTGCGAGGCCTGTCCCAAACCCCTGTGGAACATGTTCAAACCTCCCCTGGCTTTGGAATGCCAAAGATGTCAGATCAAATGCCACAAAGAGCACATGGACAAGCGTGAAGATTGTCTTAAACCCTGCGCAGAACAGTTTAACCCACAGTTGAACACGGGGTGAGAGGAGAAACGCAGCTCCGCCGGAAGTTGGACGGAGAATGTATTGATATTTATTGGCGACTGCTTTAGGAGTCTTCAGAACCATCAGTCAAGGTTTCAGTCGCGGTGCTTTGCTAGCAGAATAACATTGGCGGTCTCTGCAAATGGTGGCTAACTGGATTTAAAGCTTGAAGAGTGTTACGCTGGGCTACTTTTGTAACTTGGGATGCAAGATAACATCTTGAGAATTAACAAAGCACTTTTTTTTTCTTTTGTATTAAACTCAGGTTTACGAATGTTAACACTGAATTTAAAGGTTGAATTTAAAAAAAAAAAGTCTCAATTAGAGATTTAAATCTTTAACTTTATTACTTGTATAAGCCTAATGTATATTTCGATTTTATTATAAGTATTAATATTGCGTACGCTAGGATATGCTAGTTCATGTGTGTGCACTGAATCATCAAAAAAAAAAGCCAACAAAACAACGACCTTTACATAAGATGAAAAACAGTAGATGCTCATGCTGAAGATTATTCGCAACTCCAAATTTTATAGAAATTCATAGACAAGAATGCTGTCAAAAGGATTATAGTGCATACACTGAAAAGTGAAGCCAAAGCACTGTGCTCACCCCCTGGTGGCTGGCTGCAGTTTAGATCAAACCCCATGTAAACAAACAACAAAATAATCGAAATATTTTTGGTAGTTCTTTCCATTCTAATTTATGTTCAAGTCATACATTTTTCTAATTAGGTTAGGTCTTTTGTTGTTATTTGATGCTATAAAAATGGGGTGTGATGTCATCATTGCATGCCTGTTATTGGATCTGCAAGCGTTTGGGTTCTGCGGCTTCCACTTTTGGTCATTTCTGCTCAGACTCAGGCTCCAGATAGCGTCATTAGCCCCTTTCACACAGTGATACCGGTAAATATCCGGAAAATTTCCAGAACGACTTTACCGGTATATTCAAAAAAGCGCTGTTCACACAGGCGAGGACGTTACGGAAATTTTCCGGAAAAGAGCATTCACACATCCATTCCAAAATACCGGTAAATTCTGACATCATTCACCACAAATGAGCTTTAAACGGCTGCGCTTGTATTTGTAAACATTTGACTAAATTACAAACTCTGTGGATGATCAATATTGTGAACAACTTTCGCAGGATCACTTTCGCATGTCGAGATGTTCATAATATGTGCGTGTGCAAGCGCTCACAGGCTGATTCACAGGCACACGCAAAGTTTGAAGGTTAACAAACAACGGCTTATCATAAGCATGTCATCGATGATTATTTACACAGTTGGCATAAAGAAGAACATATAAACATGATCTGACTAACTTCTAGCAGCTAAATGTGTCTGGAAAAATATTCAAAGGTTTTTATTCTCACAAACCGCGCGGACGTAAATGCGTCTGACTGTTATGATTGGCTAAAGCAGATGTCTCACGTCAGCACGTTCTAGACGTGCACGCGCTTATTCCAGTAATCTTCCTTCTGCATTCACACAGCGCAGCATTCCGGCAAATTGCTGGTAATGTTACAACTTCTCTTTCCGGAAAATAGCCAGAACGAATTTACCGGTATTTTCAATAAGGACCTGTTCACACATACACACCTTTCCGGAAAATTGCCGGCAATTTTCCGAAAAAGGTCTGTATGTGTGAAAGGGGCTATTGACACAAGATGGCAGCAGCCACACCTTACAAATTTTGGCTTCACTTTTCTGCATTGAAACTAAAATGGAACGTACCATTTTTCTTGCATAGGCTAGGATATGCTTGTTCATGCGTGTACACTGAACTATCGGAAAAGAATTCAGAAAAACAACAACCTTTACAAAAGATGACCAAATTAGTAGATGCCCATGCTGAAGATTCTGCGCAACTTAAAATATAGAAATTCATAGACAAGAATTCTGTCAAAATGATTATAGTCCATACACTGAAAAGTGAAGCAATACACGGGGATTGCCCCTGGTGGCTGGCTGCAGTACAGATCATAAACACTGTGTAAACAAACAACATTGCTGCCGCTGCAAAAAAAAAAAAAGAAGTTTGGTTTTATTATTGCATGCTTGTGATCGGATCTGCAAGTGTTTGGGTGGGTTTTGATACTGCAGCTTCCTCTTTCGGTCACTACAGCACAGACTCCAAATGTGTCATTAACACAAGATGGCAGCAGCCACACCTTACAAATTGTCTTCACTTTTCTGCATTGGAACTAAAATGGAGGGTACCATTTATCTCCATCATATCCTAGTGTATGAATTTAAAAATATTGTTTTTAGTATGCTTTAAGCTGTAGTATACAACTTGAGATGCCTAAAGATACTTTTGAGTAAACTAACCATTAAAAGTAAGTGGTTGAGCTCCGTTATTATCAAAATTAGCTCTAGTCTGGTAAGGTGTCGCTCCAGACCTCAGTGAGTGGGGACGGCTTGACTCAATGATCTCTCCTCCACCTGCAGGCCTCTGGATCTGGAGCTTCAGGACTGGCACTGGGCTCTGGATGACGTGGATGATGTAGATTATGACCATGAGTTTAATTTCTGAGGAGCATAAGCAGGGTTGAACAGGGTAACCGTTTACATAGTGACTCTGTTCCAAAACCTCATAAGCACCTACTTAGGCAACATTTAGTTTATTTGTCATTATCTTATACACACTATGCATTTTTATTTTTAAATATTGGCTTAACTAGAGATAAATATTTTATTTAGCTCCTTTAAAAATGTATATCACTACATGTACAGCACACCATAGAAATGTGATGCCTGAATTAGTTTTTTTAATAATTGAATTGTTTTATATTAAAACTGAACTGTTAAAAGGGTGTCATATATATTATTTTCTAGACTTTTTGAAAAGTTTGTGTGTGTGTGTGTGTGTGTGTGTGTGTGTGTGTGTGTGTGTGTGTGTGTGTGTGTGTGTGTGTGTGTGTGTGTGTGTGTGTGTGTTAGATAAAATATACAACAGAAACACTATTATTGTGAAATACTATAAAACAAACTAAAGCCAACTGTAGTTACTCACCTAAAACATCTCATTCATGCTTCAAAACCTAATTATCGTGTCAATATTTTGGCCAAGGCTACGAAAACATAAGGTGTAGTCATCAAATAAATTCTTGGTAAACATCTTGTCACTCTTGTTGGTCAGGCCAGAGCCACAAACATGTTGCTGCAGTTCAGGGTTGTGGATGTTCTCCATTCTCAAAAAAAATAGTGATTGTGCTGTGGGCAGTTTACATATACAGTAGTCAACATTGGATCAAAGTGGATGAAAATGGTCTCATATTAAGTCAAGAATGGTATTGCTAAATAGTTTTTAGATAACTTTGAATAAACATTTTGATCTACTTCAAATGTTGAGTACTATATATGCTCGTAGATTTTATTGGTTACATAGTTGATTCTAATTGTATTACAGTTAGAGTTCATTTACCAATTTAGCAGACATTACAAACAATTTCACTATCAGATATTTATGGTGTAAACGTGTGTGATAACGAATATTTGATAATTGAATAAATTGTGAATAAAAAGTGTGAATTACACAATAAAAAATGATTGGGAAGTGGTGAAGAGTTGGACAGTTTAAATGAGAATAGTCCAAACTACAAAAAATTGTACTTACTGTTTGGACACATGCGCCAAAGCATTTGCAATTTGCTTACATCAATTAGAAATGCCAGTCTGAAGTGAACAATGAGCTAATTGTTCAGAGATCAATTGTTTTGAACAATACAAACTCATTTTAGGAATTGAGCCAAAGCAATTGAGAAAAACTGAATCAGAGCTGGATTTTAGCACCATAACTCCAGTTTTCAGTGTCACAAAATGTTTTGGTGCTAAATGTTTTTTTAAAGTGATATTGAAATATAGATGTAACACACAAGTCCATATTATTACTTTTGATCACTTCAATGCTTTCATTGTAAAAAAAAATAAAATTCAACCACAAACTTGTAAACCCTTTTCGATATATAATCCATTCAAAATATCAAACAAAATTAGATCTGTTCTACTAAATAATTAATCCTATCAAACTAAAAATGTACAGTTTTATTCAGTATTTGTAAGTCGCACTAAACCCAAGGCTGCTTGTATGTTTTGGAACAAAGTCTGTTTTTGAGTGCAGTGGGATTTGTTTTCTGTTGAAGTAAACTTAAGCCTGCATGACTATTTGTGTGAACGATTTGGCCAAGATGGGAATAAGAAGAATTTCCCATAACCCAGCAAACATTTCTGTGCCAATTCCTCTGCTCATGCACACCCTCTCCACCCTCCTTCAAAACAATCATTTCTCGTCTATTACTGATTGAGAGGGGTGTGTTCAGAGATCTGGGCTGCATCCGAAATCGCATATATGCCTACTATGTAACTGTAGGTCTGAATTCACAATACTAACAAAAGAGTAGTCAAAAACTATCAAAGGTAACACCTCCAAATTTCATTCTTACTACACACTACTTTCTACTAAATCATACACCCTATTTTAATGATTGCAAAGTAATTTAGAAGACATTGAAGCCAATATGCCATTTGGGATGCAGCAGGTGTTTGGGGTGCTTGTGTTTCTTATTTGACCTCTGACCCTCTTGCCCTAGTCCCCCTCGAATGGACCCTCCAAAGATGAGGCGACAGGATTCCTCCAACAGCCTTCTCAACAACTGAGTTTACAAACTGTCTGTCAAGACGTCATGTCAACTGTACTGTATAAGAAAACAATCACACATTGTGTATCAAAACAGTATTTTTTTAGGTCTTTTTTTTTGTTTCCCTTTTGCAATAAAAGTTTGCAACCTGTCGTGTGTTTGCTTCTCTTGAGCATGCAGTGCTGTGGTGCTTTTATCATCATCATCATCATCATCTGTTTCTTTCCTCCTGGGTGAAAATATGGGGAAACTAACTGTCTCTTTCTCGATTTCTCCCTCATTCTCTAGTTAACCTTGTATTGGGATTCTGGTGCTGCTACATGGTGATTTGGGGGTTCTTCCTGTCACACCAACACAAGACCTTTGTCGTAAACTTTTTCGCACATTTTGGCAAATCCAAAAAGAGTGAGAGATGCACAAATGTTGATGAAGGCTTTGCTGTGGTGATTTGGCTTTTATTCTCGGGGTTGCTTCAACTTGAAGAGCACAACAGAACTGAAAGCTCGACGTCGCACCAAACTTAACGCAAAGACTGAACCCACTGGAGCGACTAACCGACCGGACAATGTGGACGACAGCTGGTTTGTTTGTTTTTCGGGTGGACTGTAATGGCTGAATATAGACGGTAGAGCAACACACCACATAAACGGCTAGAAAACACCACTACATATGTTTCTCATAAGCGCAACTGTAGTGTTATTCCTCCTGTAGTGTTTTATTTTTACCTTTGTTTACCCCCACTGTGTTGATCAAAGCTTGATTTAACCCTCGTAAATGCATCCCATAATGCTCTCCCGCTCACGCTGTGTCGTATGAGTTGAATGTAATAAACAGGACAAGACGGCTAAATCGAGAAGTGAGCTGTACGTGTGGACAGAAGTTTTACAAACATTTCTAACAGCTGATCTTCAGTCAGTTTTTGTTGGCCAGTCATGATTTAATTCAGCTGTTAAAAGTTGAAATGGCGAGTTTCATGCTGCAGTTTCAGCTAACGTCATCTTGCAAGCACATAATGTTCATAAGACAGTGGAATGTGTGTAAAACCATGTTTAATTTCACTACAAGTATTTGTGTCCGTTTGTGTGTGATATTTGATTTTCTTTTTTGTGTTTGTGAGTGGGTGTCGTCACCCTAGCAAACAGTGTGTATCTCTGGGTGTGCTGTGAATGCATATCTGTGTTCTTCTACACGTTATATTATATAAGTATATATATATATTCTCATATATATGAGGATATACTGCGTATATGTGACCTGCCATCTTACCAGTTGGTTTGCTATTTATACAGGTCTGGGCACTTTTTATTTTGATTTTAAAGCGCTGCCTCCAGATTTGCATGTTTTATATTGATGTACTGTTTGACCATAAGATGAAAAGCATATGTAGCCGTGTTGTTTGGAGACCCTGTATAACATTTGCTTATTTTTGTAAACAAAAGTAGTCAGTTAAATAGATATATAGCTGTGAATGTAGTAGAAGGAAGTAAAGTTTTAATATAAATAATGTGGTCTTTTTGTCTGCCTTATTTTTATGATTTATATATATATATATATATATATATATTTCTGATACACATATGACATCTCTACTGCCTACTGAATGCACAGAAAGGATGCTTATAAAATAAAATGAAAATTATTTGGTTAAAGTACATTAACACACACACACGTTTTGAATGATTCTCAAAAATTCACACAAAATATTATTTTATTGATTTATGAAATACCAAAACAAAAGTCACTGACATCATGTTCATATAAACTATTAATAATCCTCTTGTACTAGAAGCACATTGATATGAGTGTGGAGTTTAAAAATGTTTATGGATTTATTGCTTTTATTTTTATTATGTGAAGCAGCTTCTCGCATCGATCATCGCTATAATAAAACTGCATACAGTATTTCAGCATATGTAAACATCATTCCTGAATGAACGACTACAGTCTGTTCAGTATCCTGACAACATTATTATTTTAACAGTCGTTTAGCTGAAAATTGGTCAAAAATATTTGCTTCACACCAAACTACTTTACAGTATATCTTAAAAACCAAAACAGAATTTATAAACAGAAACCTCAAGCATCTGGAGGTACAGGAGAGAATCCTCTCTGGAATGATAAGGAAGTGTTAGGGTAAAACTGAGGGAATGTCCACTGTTTCATAACACTGACTAAAGCAATTTATCAGTTTACACATGGCCATCTTTTTCTTCTTCTTCAAGGAAATATTAGATTGAAAGAATTGTTCTGCATAGACACCCATTCTGGTCCACAACTAAAAATCAAAAAATATATAAATTTGCATTTGTCATAAAGAATGCCAGTGCTTGCAAGGAAGCAAAAAAAAAAGACAAGTACAAAATGTAAAACCACAAATGTGAATGAAGGCTAATTATAGCTAATAAGACTAGACCAATAGTCTCAAACTCAATTCCTGGAGGGCTGCAGCTCAGCATAGTTTAGCTTCAACCATGTCCAACTCACACCTGCTTAATAGGTCTTAATCTTGTTCCTGGAGGTCTGGTGTCCTGCAGATTTTAGCTCCAACTGGCCTCAAGGATGTTTCTAGAAAGCCTAGTCAGAGCTTGATCAGCTAGCCCGGGTGTGTCTGATAAAAATTAGAGCTAAAATCTGCAGGACACCAGACCCCCAGGACCAAGATTGAGAACCCTTGGTCTCTAGTAGTCTCGAACACCTTGATTATTTGGATCAGCTGTGTTTTATTAGGGTTGGAACAAAACTGCAGAGCTGCTGCCCTCCCGGAATCCAGTTTGAGACCCATAAACTAAACCAAAGGTGTCATACTCAGTGCCTGGAGGGCTACTGACCTGCGCATTTTAATTTCAACCCTGCTCCAACACACTTAAGCTGTGGTCACATCAGACTTTTCTCCCCATAGACTTCCGTTCACACGCACAAGAATGTATCAGAGCAGAAACACAATCTCGTGTGACAAGTTACGCAGTTCGCTGCATTGCAAAGTTCAAGCTTGGTGAACTCTGACCTGCAAAATCGCATCATGTAACTGCGTGAGACCAATCGCAGATCAAATTATGACCGCTTGAACAAAAGTTTAAAATAAGTACCAATCGCTTGCTTTATTTCAAAATATCATCTTGTTTAATTCCGCCCCTTTTCGCAGCACCGTATAACAGAATTTCGCATGCTCAAACTTTAATGTGACCGCGACATTACCTGTAGGTTTTAAACAAGCCTGAAGGACTCAATTAGTTTAATCAGGTGTTTTTAATCAGGGTTAAAGCTAAACTTTGCAGAGCTCCAGCCCTCTGGGAACCCCTGTGGACTAGACCAATCACTATTTCCCCCAACAAAGTTATTAAAACATGAATCTTCTAAAATTGCAAACAAATTGGGGAAAACCCTTCTTAAAAAAAAAAAAGGATATTTAAAGCTCCTTGCAAGTACTGAATATTTGATGTGGAAAACTGTGAGTAATAGTGCATTCTGATAACAATAGATTTGGTTGTAGTACAGACTCACTTAAAGTCAGTGAATCTTTAAGGTTCCCCCAAAAATAAAAGTTCATTTATTTATTTTTTTAAACTCTCCCTTCACTTGTTCCAAACCTGTTGGAGTTTCTGTCTTCAGATGAACACAAAAGAAGGTCATTTGAAGAATGTTGGAAAACGATAGCATATTTTTCCCCCATAGTATCGCTTTTTCCTTCACTGTAAAAAATGCTGGGTTACACGCGATCGATTTTGTGTTGGGCCAACATGAATGAATTAAGTAAACCTTTCCGTGTTTAATTGATGTACTCAGCGTGCGAATTATACAATGACAATTGAAAGGGTAACTTTTTCGGTAGTATGGTAATCATTTTTTTTTCTTTTTAAATGTATCAGTTTTCAGTGTTTTGTCATTTACAGACTATTTTAGAGGTTACTGTAGGTCAGACTATACAAATTATGTGTCTAATTTGACCCTTTTTTTTTTCTCTACGTGCAGATTTAAATACCTGTTTTACAAGAAATGTGTTTTTTAAATACTTAAGATGTGTATCGGAGCTCTAGAACTGCCAGCTTCAGACTATTATAGGGGGGTCAAATGTATATTTGTATAATACATTTTAAATTCTTAATATTTAAGATATAGATCAGAGATCAGTGAAAGCTATTTCTTAATATTAAAGAGCTGACCCCCTATACATTTTGTTTTGATGTCCTTCAGGGGGGATCAAGCATTAATTAAGGGGGTCAATGCACCCCAAACTCCCCTGTAATTTGCAATGTAACCCCAAAAACCTTAAGAATTGTATTGTTGCAGCTCATTTTAAATAAGTAGTTTGAACAAACAGCAAACATCATTGAGTGTTCTATAGATGCCAAATGATCTTGTTTTTGTGTTCAACCAATGAAAGAAACTCATAAAAGTGAATCAGCACCTGAGTTTGAGGAAATGGGTACATTTTCATTTTTGGATAACCCATCCCTTTACCATATCTTACACTGGAATAACAAAAGTGCTCAATCCAAACAGCACATGACCTTTGTCTTAATCCTGTTTGACTGCTTGAGGTTTGTAGTAGATGACCGTAGCCGTAACCCACATGTTCAGAATGGTCATGACGATAAACCGAACCAGCACTGAAAAAGAAAGACAAAAACAAGTGAGAAACGTCCACCTAAAGCAAACAAATGACCCCATCCCATCAGGAAACTCTGACTGACCTTGTGTGTCTCCTGTGGTGATGATGGTAGTGAAGATCCGTGCTGTGAAGGACAGAAAACACTTCATATCAGCATGACTGACTGGAGAAGTGTTTCATTCTTGGTTTGTGTGTCTTACCCATGCATGTGTATGTGGCCAGAGCCCATGTGAGAGAGCTGACCTGACCAGAATCCTTGGAGCGCCACAAACACTGAAGCTGAGCCAGTTTACTGCTGCCGCTGATCAGCGTACACAGACTCTGACAGAGAACATTCATCAGTTAACACTGCTGGACAAATGAATGCTGAACTACAGAAAGATCTGCTTTACCTTTATTAATCTATTAAGTTCAACTAAAGGGTTTTTCAAATTGTGCTTAACCCCAGGTGATGGTCAGTCAAAGCCACGTCAAACTCAGCTCCTGGAGGGCCGCAGCTCTGCACGTTTTTGCTTTAACCCTTATTAAACACACATGATCAAGATAATTGAGTGCTTCAAGCTCGTTTAAAACCCACAAGAATGCCGAGTTCAGACTGCATGATTTTCAAAACAGTCACGTCACATGCTTTCATTAGTGGTGGGCAGAACAAGGCGTCATGAAACACTGAAACAGTCGAAGCCAATGTGACGAAGCTTCGAAATGTTTCAAAACCTGCCTACAGTGTCGTCTAGTGGTCATTTTTATGTATTGCTCTGGAACAGCTCCAGCAAAGAAACAGACTAGCATGCTGAGATAATCCGCTTGTAAAGTTGTGACTTTAAGTGCTTGTTACTGTTATTGTAATTAGCTTTTGTACATGTTTTTAGTCTGTGGGAGAACACTGGAGTACCCTGGGAAAACCCATGCGAACACTGGGAGATCATGCAAACTCTGCGCAGAATGTGTCGACTGCCTCAATTAGAGCTTGAACCTTGGCTCTCCCGCTGGCCCTCCAAAAACGAAGATGGGGAATAAAGCTTGGGCAGGATATTTATAGTAGTTTGAGAATGATCTGATAGGCTAGCTAATGATTAGCGATAAAGGTCAGTTGTAGTTGATCATATCACGTGCGCCTCTCGAAATTAGTGTGTACAACTTCACTTAGCAATTTCTCTCCTAATTTATTTATTTTTTTCGACCCAGTTGTGATATTGCTCTGATGACACATCAAACTTCCATGGGTGCTTCTGCCAAATTAACAATGGTTACCAGTTTGGTCCACAAATAGACCAAAAAGAAGCCTTTTCTCAACTGAAGCCATGCTTGTTGATATTGTGCTCTTTACCTTCGTAACTCCTCCCTCAACTTCTCGTAAGCCTGGATGCTGCTCTCTCATTGGCTGTAGGTAATTACTGATGTTATTTTCAATCAGAGCACATTTCCCATGGTATGATTTTGAAACACAGACAGTTCCAGATATTTAGGATGTCAAATATCTCACGGGTGTTAGGGAATCTCAGATCCCATCTTTGATAGTTCACACAGTGATGAAGTGTTACTCTTGTCAACGAGTATTTGCCTGTGATTTTAGGCATTTGTCTGTGATTTCTCAAAATCGGGGCTAAAATCATGCAGTCTGAACTCAGCATAAGTGTGTTGGAGCATGGTCGAACTAAACTCTTCAAGGCTGCAGCCCACCAGACATGCCTGATCTAAGAGTTTAACATGAGGTTTAAAAAAAAACCTTTTAAGTATTTTAATAAAGCAATTTGTCACTTAGTGGCTAACTAGTATTAATTTGTAGAATCTTACTTGTACACTTAAGTATGATTAGCTTATCTCTCAATGAGGGCTAGGGGTGAGGATTAAGCATATTTCACCCAAGCTGTCAAAGAGAAAGACTGTCAGCGAAAGACTGTCATTCCAGAGCAGAAGCAAATGGTTGGATTTTGATTGAGATTAGCCCAAACAAACAGTTTTTTTTCTCAGTGGTTTAACCTCAGAAAGGATTAATTGTTCATTTTAAAATGAATAATGTATTCTAACATATATTCATGCAGACTTTAATTTCCACACAGCAATACCAGCATGTTCTCACCATGGCCAAATCAATCACCCACTTCTTTACTGTGAGCAGCTGCCATCCACCCACAAACCTGATACGCACAGTCAAGGAAATAGAAGATCATCAAATATGTTTTAAATCAGGCAGGTTTTGATGTTATTATTGAGACAATATTTCAGACAATAACAAGCTTGAAGGATACAGTGCAGCATATATGAGACTGTGCTTGAGGTTTCTGTTATAATGCAGGATCAACAGGAGCACAATGACATCTGTGGACACACAAGATGGAACTGAAACACTCACAATCCAAGACCTCACCTGTGAAGAAGCAGCAGAAAGCACACTCACTCACCTTGTGCAATGAGGATGGGATACTCCAGGTAGGTGAGCGGTGGATATTCATAATACATCTGATAGGACATGAACACTATGAACCTACACAAACACACACAAAGTGAAGAGTAAGAACGAATTGCAAAACTTTTCACCTATGATGAGAAGAACACATATTTGATATTTAAAACCAATTATTATTATTCTTTTTTCAATATTCATTTAAAATGTAATTAATATATAATAGTATTAACAATAATAAAACATAAAACAATTCATTATATAAAAAATATATTACATTCAGTATAATAAAATACATTGAAGTCATTTATTTAAATAGGCAACGTTTTATTAGCTTAAGTCAACTTAATTTGAGTTATTTTGGTGTATCATTACAAACAAAATACAATTAAATATTTTGGCAACTAGCTGTAACAAAATGTTTTTTTTATATTTTATTTCATATAACATTTATTTTGTTATAAGTCATGTTTTAAAGACTTGGTTTCATTTTTAGTAATTGCTATTTAGTGGTTTTGTCAGGGTTGCGTCATTGCATGTCTGTAAATTGCAAATTAAATGGACACACGGTTTCAAATTCACCAATGGATAAAACCAAGAAAACTGCCATGAATTTTTTATTATTTATATTCATACTAATATGGTAAAACTTTACTCAAAAAGCAGCGATCTTCATAAGATACAAATTAGTTAGGTAAACTCAAAGAGCTACAGCAGTTCCTCAGTGACTCAGTTGACATCTAAATACATCTAAATAGAGTCATTTTCACCATGTGTTTAATTAAATATGATAATTTTATTATATGAACAATGTTACTACTACTATGTACTTTTAGTGTTTTTTACATCACTATTATTATTATTATTATTACTATTAGCACCTCAATGACAGACTGCAGCCGCTCATTCAGGGTCTGTTCACCTGCTCTTTCATTTAAGAGAAGGTCTGAATCGTGAACTCAAGAGTAATGTGATGTATTGTGATGTAAGGTAAAGCTGGTTTATTTTCGCACATTCGTTCATTTTTGACAGTCCCTTTATTGTTTACCATGGTAATTTGAATATTCGATCTGAAATATATGGAAGCCTGTTCCTGCCAATAAATAATAATAATAATAAAATAATAAAGTCAGAATTCTGAGTTATAGTCAAATTCCAAGTTATACAGTAAGAATTCTGAGTTATTGTCAAAATGTTAAAGTTCTAAAGTCACAATTCCAAGATGTATTAAAGTCAGAATTCTGAGTTAAAAACTCACAATTACAAGTTCTAAAGTCGCAATTCCGAGTTATAAAGTCAGAATTCTGAGTTATATTCTGAATTCTGACTTCATAATTCGAAATTGCGACTTTATATCTCGGAACTGCACCTTTATAACTCGGAATTCTGACTTTATAATTTTTTTTTTTTTTTTTAAAGTGAATAGCAAGGGAAAGGGGCTTCCATAAAAAATAAGATTAAAGCTTGACTTCAAAATAACTGACTGTGAACAACGTTGTACTTTGATAGTCGTTTGGATGCTATAATGATTTCCTAATCTTACATTTATAATACTTTTGTGAAATGATATTGTAAAGGAGAATGTGCGAATATAAAACCGACTTTCCCTGAAAATGACTCAAATTAGATGCACAGCACTTCAATGGCAGACTGAAGACACACAGAGTCAGTTCACGCTATTTTCTTACACTCAGCAGAGGACCTGAACCATCAACTCAACTCAGGATGTATTGAGGTAAAGCTGATGTTATATTCGCACATTGGTTCATTTTAACGGTCCCTTTAGTGTTTACCACGCTAAATTAAATATTCGGTATTAGGGTTGACTAAATAAATGACTGTAAACATTGTTGTACTTTGAAAGTCATTTGATGTATATGAGTTCCCTATTCATAATTTTCTGAAATTAAGGATATATTATATATTATATTATTAAGGAGAATGTCTGAATGTGCGAATATAAAAGCAACTTATCGTCAAGGTGTGATGTGATGAGATGGGATGTGATTGTGATGTATTGTACAGTGCAAAGTCCAGTGAAGTTGTCCTCACCCGAGCAGCTCGAGCAGGAGGCTGTTGAGGCTGACCCCCGCAGCAGCTCTGGCCCGTAGCAGAACGAAGATCTGCGGGAACTTCAGCACCATACACACAAACAGAGTGCTGAAATTCGCCACATGAAGGCTCAGATTCCCGTCCATCTCTGTCTCCTCCAGAGTCCTGCGCCTTTAATCCAGCTCTGTGAATCTGATCCTGGCTGCTGGCACCGAAGAGTCCCAGCTGTTACCATCGGCACTTCCGCACACATCAGCGCGCGAGATTTGACCCTCTACAGCGCCCGTACAGCTCGACTGAGGGATGCTGCTACTACAATGCTTCTCTTATTTCTGAAGACAACAGGTCGTTATTTGAAAACAGGGCATCTTTATTGAACTTTCCTTCAGCTGAGGTAAATAAACAAATGTGGTGATAATGAAATATTCTGAAACTTATGTAAAACGCATAATTATACAGACAAAACATAACATATAGACTACTGTACGGGATTGGCAATTGGAAATCCTTTGCCTTGTCTCCTCATCTAAACATCATCTATATATATATATATATATATATATATATATATATATATATATATATATATATATATATATATATATATATATATACATACATATATACAAAAAGCTATTTCATAGATTTATTTATTTTAGACAGCACAATACTGTTTACCTCAGACGTGTTCTGAATATTACACTGCCTGACAAAAGTCTTGTTGTCGATCCCAGCTGTAAGATTAACAAATAATAACTTGACTTCTAGTTAATAATTTGGAGAAGTGGCAGAAGGTAGATTTTCCAACGAATCATCTGTTGAACCGCATCCCAATCATCACTAATACTGAAGAAGACCTATTGGAACCAGCATGGACCCAAGATTCTCTCAGAAATCAGTCAAAATTTAAGGAAAAATCATGGTTTGGGGTTACATTCAGTATGGGGGCGTGTGAGAGATCTGCAGAGTGGATGGAAACATCAACAGCCTGAGGAATCAAGACATTTGTGCTGCCCAATACATTACAAACCCTGGAGAGGACAAATTCTTCAGCAGGATAGCACTCCTTCTCATTCTTCAGCCTCCACATTAAAGTTCCTGAGAGCAAAGACGGACAAGGTGCTCCAAGATTGGTCAACCCAATTATTGAAAATTATTGAGCATGTCTGGGGTAAGATAAAGAAGGCATTGAAGATGAATCCAAATAATCTTGATGAACTCTGGGAGTCCTGCAAAAATGCTTTCTTTGCCATTCCAGATGACTTTATTAAGTGATTTGTCTTATATATAGTCATACACAATATTCATTTGTTTTCCACTGCACCGTGACTTTTTATTGTATTTACTGTACATTATATCTGTTAAGTGACAAAACTTTATCAAAGCAAAGTCAGACCTTACTGTCCAAATAAATCATTAAAAATCGATTCATCATCATATTTTATTTTGGCAAAATAAGCATAATCTAGAGGTTTTTGTCTTTCATATAAACCAGTTCTGATAACAAATCATTATCAACTGGAAGTCGAGTTATTATTTATTGTTCTTAAAACGTAGATAGGCGACAAAACTTTTGTCAGTTAGTGTATTTAAAATAACCCTGATTTTTCAGTCACACACAAATGAAAATTTTTAATCAAAATTCAATCAATTTCCTGTTCAATAATGTACACTTGACATCAGTGTTGTTTTACCTTCAACTTTAATTAGCACATTTAAAAAGTGCTTCACTTAAAGGTAAATAAAACAAAAAATCTTACATTTTTACTTTAATCATTAAAATATGCTCTACACACACACACACACACACACACACACACACACACACACACAAATTAACTAATAATATGAATGCCATGAAATACTGTTTTTTGTCTGCTTAAATGGGGGTTTGAGATATTATTCCCATCTGTCAATGTCAATAAATTCAAATAATAGACCAAGAAACAAATGAAACAAGCAGTCAGTAAAAATGACGAGCTCTCTTGGAGGAATGAAAATTGGAGTGTGCCTCTATTTATTCAATTTTAATAAGCAATTCACTGGGTTAAACAAATACTGTTACAACACAAAAATGATACATTTTAAAGCAACAAGTTTTATAACAACTTCATAATCAAAAGACAAGTTCATCTTTTTTATTTACTCTTCTGCCATTTCCTTCCTTTATTTAGAAAATGAACAAAAACAGACAAACTTTTCACCGAGCAGCTTTGCTGCGTCTCTGCTACCCTGTTCAATAGACCATCTCTCTTGCTTTTATTATTTGCAAATGCAAAGGCTTGCCAGTAATAAATAATACTATAAAATGTTCTGCAAGTACACAAAAAAGATTGAGAAACAACAACAAGGGAAAATGTACAAGGTTTGAGGGGTGAAAGGAGCAGAACGGGTGAGGGGCAAATTTAGCAAAATCTTGGATTCATACAGGACAGACAAAGCATCTATACATCCATACTAGCCAGATAACAAAGTTGATTTTATTATTCGTGTGTGTGTGTGTGTGTTTACAAAGTGTGTGTTTTTAAACAAGCAGGCATCGTTAATTACAGAGCACAAAGACTTAAGGCAGCTCAAATGTTCGCCTCAAAAAAGTGTAAGATTAGATCCTTAAAAACTGCAGTTTGCTCATGTTAATTCACAGACACAGAGTGCAGAAGAATTAGTTGTTGCATAATTCTGGCTGTTGGCGAAAGCCATCCTCGTATTATCACCCTCAGGAATGATGAACAGACGGCTACAGGAGTGATGTGATATTACTAACCCTTTGCTTTTTCATCGCACACTGAAATGTCAGTTATCCAGCGTTGCTGCGATTGTTGTGTAACTGATGCTCTGATTGATTGGTTTTGCTGGTATTTGAGTTGGACTGAACGGCTTTCTGCGTCTCCATCTTGTTTTTGTGGCTGTTTTTCGGCCACATACGTGCTCATGTTCCCTCGTCTGATTAAACCGAGGTCCTTCAAACATTTCAGACTGACTCATTTTGGTGAATGGAAAAGCCAAATGCTCTTTCTGAACACGGCCTGAGGGCTGAAAGACAGTTTGGCTGCTGAAACAGGCGCCTTTCTAGAAGATCCTTTGAAAGGCTCTTGGATTACAGTATTGCACTCAAGCTCTATGGTTTGTTATTTCAGTTCACTTTAACTCTTTGGGTCTCATCTGTCCTGCTCTAGCTTGCTGATGGAGGAAACTTCACTTCCCTCTAGTGGAGCAAGTTTGCCATATCCTCTTTTAATAAGCCACTGCCTCTTTTTTTCAGTAAGGTTGCCTATTAATATGAGTTGTTTGGGTGTATTTCAGTAATTTAATACCGGAATATCTTCTTTGATTTATTAAATGTCCACAAGAACTATCTATACTACATTTCCCCCCATTGTTTTGTTGGTATCATATTAAAATAGGTATTTTTTTGTGATTTACACTATTATTTCACAGATTGAGGCGAGTAATTTGTATTATTTTTATTCCACAAGGAAGGATTGGATTGATCAAAATGGCAATTAAAACGTATAATGGCACAAATGATTTCAGTTGAAATAAATTAATAATAAATTATGTTTAAAAGTAAATCAAAATAGAAAATGTTTATTTTAAATGAATATTTAACATTTTATTTTATTTAGCTTACTTTGGGCATGTTTTGGGAAAGATCTGGCAACCCAAAAATAGTAACATTTGAGATGATTATTAGCACTAGACAGCAAAACTAATATGATTTTAAGCAAATTTCAAAAGAATTTCAATGTGTTTTGTTGACACAATTGTACACAGTGTTTACCATAATTGCAATGACTATCTCTCCCATACAACATACACACACAGTGTCTCTCTGTTGTTGTCAAGGACAGCTTCACCACACACACACACACATACAGACACACACGTTTTTGCTGGTGTCATTGTCTTGTCTGCGTGGGACCGCAGACACTACAACAGTGTTGGGTTTCAGGGCTAAATCTGTCCCGGCCCAGTCTGTGCTGCTCCGGTTACAACAGCAAGGTCACATACACGCACACACACACATACACACACACACAAACAGGGAAGTTAAAAATAATAATATTAATAAAAACAGTCATATTTCATGTCTGTGCGATAAGCAGTAATGGTGTTTGGACAGTGTGTGATACAATATGAAGAGTGATTAGAGTGACATGCGACCTTAAATCGTCCTTCATGAAGTCTATCAATCTAAATTTAAAGCATCCTTAAAGAGCACATCATTGTGGAGGAAGAATGTACGAAATTGAGTCAAATTGTATCTGAGTGAATCATTTAATCAATAACAATATTTATATTTTAGAACCTCTGAATGTCATAGTTTTGACATTCATAAAGTCAAAAATTGTCATTGTAATTTGACATAATTATGTGGACTTAAAATGTGATTGTTTCCTAGCAATGCAACTCGCTTCTGGTTATATTATAATAGACACTTAGTTAATTCTATTTGAGATATTATTTTCCATAATTGCACTTTTATGTTCTGCATTATGACTTTATATCTTACAAATAACTGCAGATTTGTTTCATACAATTGTGACTATAATCAGGCATGTTTCTAAACTTTATTTCACCTTTGCATTGAGCTATTGTTACTCTGATGTAAAAACAGGCTTCTGTTTCACTCCAGGCTTAAATAAAATGTCATTTAATTTGAATGATTTCAGTTCAGAAGAAAAAAGACTAGAGTTTGAGATACTCAAATAATCCAAAATGTAAGAAATAAACCACTTTAAAAAAATGTGAGGTTATAGGCATCATAGGCAGGTAGATTTCTGTATCGGACATATAAGAAAATTACTTTTCAGAATTTTAAATTTTTTTTTTTTTTTTTTTTGGAAAATAAAATTTTGTTTAAGAGAAATGACAGTTCTCCGATTCTGAATTAGTGTTGTCAAAAATATTGATAATTATTAATACTGAAATATTTAAAATGATACAATCTTGCTTTTGGTTAGTATCGATACTGTCTTTGTTCTCTCTCACTCTCTTCTCGTCAGCCGGGAGATGAATAATTAATAATAATACTATATAATTAATAATAATATTTGAACACTTTTGTTTTCATCAGAAAGTTAGATAAAATTACACTAATTTAGCTTTTTTTGTCATTTATTTCCTTTTGGACTTAAAGAGCCCCTATTATGGGTTTTTGAAAATGAAATTCTTTGTAGTGTGTAACAGCTCTAAGTCAACTGAAATATCCAGCTAAAATCTGAAAGTGCACTGTTTTGAAAAATATTGATTCATCTATCAAATAGTAGATTCATAGTGGTTCGAATGAATCGCCACTGTAACAATTCTGTAACAAGGTGGCAATTATGGGAGTTTTCCAGGAGAAATAACAAAATGGGAGGGTGGTGGGAGATGGGTCTGAAATACGGGACACTTACAAATACACTTCAAAATTGTTGATAAGCCGTGGTGGGCATTTCTCAACCAACCGCAACTGACTGGGTCATCGGACCAATCAGTGCAGATTAGCATCGCGTTAAGAAGAGGTTTGGGAACAAATGAATCACTGAACATATCATTAGGTAAAAATAAATGCATATTATAAGATAATAAAAGGGTTTTTTGACTTTGCATGCATATTAGACTGTTGTTGACCACCAAAACCCAAATATGACCTTTTATAATGCATAATGGGGCTCTTTAAGGACTGCTGACGTACTTGGTATAAACATTATATGCAATCTATCCGCCCGCCTCCCTTTTTTACTGCATTCTTTTAATGTTGCAGAAATTGTTCCCCACAGAATTGAAAATGGTATCAAATTTTGATATTTTTCAAGGTATTGTATCGAAGTTGGATATTCCAGTATCTTAACAACACTATTCTAAATAAACAACAGAAGCAATTTACTAGAGCTTCAGAAACAGTTCATTTGTTGCAGTCTATTTAAACATTTCATTTATTTTACTTAATTATTTTTTAAATATCAGATTGCATAAATGATTTACTGACTTGTTTCAGTACTGGATCAAATACAATTATTTATCGATAATTAATTTTTCAGCATGTCACACGTCGCCACCTACTGACAAATTTTTTTTAAAAGGGCCATTACAGTCATTCATTCATTTTCTTTTCTGCTTACTTTATTAATCAGAGGTCGCAACAGTGGAATGAACCACCAACTTGTCCAGCATATGTTTTACGCAGTGGATACCCTTCCATGCTGCAACTTAGTACTGGGAAACATCCATACACACACTCATTCACACACATACACTACAGCCAATTTAGCTTATTCAATTCACCTATACAGCATGTCTTTGGACTGTGGGGGAAACCGGAGCTCCTGGAGGAAACCCACACAAACACAGGGAGGACATGCAAACTCCAAACAGAAATGCCAACTGACCCAGCTGTGAGGGAATCTGTGACGCCCGCCATTACAGTTACATTATTTTAATTTAATACTTACTGTAGTCCATTCCACAGTATAAACTTTTATCTTAACAAATTAGCAATAATTTGACTTTCTGTAACTTTTTGTAGTTGAAAAGAAGCTTCGTAACTATACATGAGCTTTGAGTCATTCTAAAACAGTTCCTAACAGAAGAGAAAACAAACAAGAAAGGAGAAGTGAAAGGGCTGAGTATGAAAGAGGAGGAAGAGAGAGGAAAAGCGAGGAAATTTGAGCCAATAATGAGAGCGACATACGATGCTGTTTCTGGCTCCTCACGACCAATCCAGACATGTAATGTACAGTTGCTTGTGCCGCACACACAGTATCAAACATCTTCAGATCAACACTAAGATTCACCGTTTCTCCTCTGCATTCACATAAACACACAAACTTACACGCACATCATGTTTGTGCTCCTCTGACATTTTGCCCTTTTTATCAATCTGTTCTCTGTAACACCTCTATCCAGACGGAGGGTCAGCCAGCCGTATCAGCACTGACAAAATAAATCCGACACAGGAATGTGTGTGTGTTTAAATCTGACACTGGAATGAGACTCCGCCACATACAAACCCCAGAGAGAAATCCAGTCACAATTAGACCTCTGAGCCCACTCTTAAAAAAATATACCGCTGTGAAACTGAATACTGCTGCAAAAAAGTACAGAGGGATCGGGTTGGATTGCACTGTTCTTTGTACGTCGTCCAGGACTAGAGAGTGAGAGAGAAAAAATGAGAGGGAAAGAGGGAGAGAGAAGTGGTAAAGGTCGAAGAGAAGAGAGGGGAGATTTGGGTCACTGCTGGCCAGTTAACTCTTCTTAATTAAACTTAATATTAGAGAAATCACAAAGACACAATAGAGCAAAAACAAAACAGAAGCTTCATTCATTCATTTTCTTTTAGCTTAGTCCCTTTATTCATCAGGGGTCGCCACAGCGGAATGAACCGCCAACTTATCCAGCATATGTTTTGCACAGCAGATGCCCTTCCAGCTGCAACCCAGTACTGGGAAACACCTTACATTCACACACATACACCATGGCCAATTTAGTTTATTCAGTTCACCTATACCGCAAGTATTTGGAATGTGGGGGAAACCGGAGCAACCAAAGGAAACCCACACAACACACAAACATGGGGAGAACATGCAAACTTCCCACAAAAATGCCAACTGACCTAGCTGGTACTCGAACCAGCGATCTGTGAGGTAACAGTGCTAACCACTGAGCCACAGTGCCATCCCAAAACATCAAATTATAAAATAAAAAATACATTTTAAAAATCAATAAATAAATAAACAAAACTGGAAAAAAAAATAAAGCAAGTCATAAAAAGAGAAAGAAAATACATTTAAATTATCAAATTAATCAAAAAAAATTCTAAAGTATAAGTACAATTTTAAAAGGTAAATAAAGTTTTAAAAAAAGGTTGCTGGTCTTAAATTCTTCTCTGATGAAGTTCAAATGGAAAAGAAAACTCTCTTCATTACAATTATTTAATTCAAATGTAAAAATAATCAGAATTTATTTATTTGAGATATTTAATTAATCCTTGTGATTTTTTTTTTTACTTCAGTTTAAAATCTTCCTATATAAACTAGCAAACTTGATCATATTGTTAAGGCTGATTTATACTTCTGTGTCAAGTGCACGTGTACGCTCTCTGCAGCCTTTGCATGGTTGCATAGCCCTCGCCATAGCTGACACCGATGCAGACGCTGACGTGCACCTCTTAAAAATGTAACTACAAATCGCAACGACACATAGCGCAAGCTCTGTGATTAGTCGACTTGGTAGGTGTAGCAGTGTGGCCAGGACCAAGATCTGTGACTAGTCAGCTTGGCAGCTGTAGCAGTGAGGGCAAGAGCAAGAGCTTCCCAAACCTGTTGGATCGAGTGTCAACAAGTGTCGAGTCCCGAAATAGCTTTAGATGGAAACTGTTGTTTTGTGTTTACCTAATGATTAAAGTTGTTGTCTGCCAGTTTCCGCCTCTGAATCAGCAAGTTTTAGCTCTGTGCACATTAAGGTAGCCTTCAGAAAAAGCAAAACACCTGCAAAGAAACTAAACTAAAGGAACATAAAAACCTCCTGCCAGCTAGGGTTTCAGAAGTATTATTGCAACACAAACAGCAAGCAGAAGTATAAATGCATGAATACGCGCAAGGCAGGCATCGTTGGTCATGCCGATCACTCAATGCAGAAGTATAAACCATTCTTTAAACTGAATCTCCCACACACACACACACACACACACAAACACTTGGCTTTTAGATTTACGTCTCTGTTTTAGTTGAAACAAATGACATATAGACAACTGTGCTAATCATGCATTCGCCTCTTACAGTACTCTGCGAAACTAGAGTTATTTTGGCTAGGTATTCACCTTCCCAACCCAGTCTAGCTTTAAGCTAAATGTTCTTGGCATCTTGTGTAAGTGAACTCTATACTGAGGCACCTTGGAACTAACTAAGACTGTTCCTGTAACCATAGCTGGAAAGGAAGTGATGAACATAACTTAGCACTGATTGGGATTTGGCAAAAAAATAAAGCGTAAAAATACAACTGAACCTCAGGAATGCACCACTGACACCAGCTCACTGAAACATTTGCTGACCTCTCTCTCTCTAGCTCTACTCAGTTTGATTGCACTGCGATAGGAAACTCAGGAGGGAAGTTCTTAAGTAAGAGCACCACAATAAGATGGATACAGATATAAATAATGAGAAATCCAACCCAAATGCCCCTGTGGACACTGATTTCCATCTAGCCGTCTTGATATGTTGGGACACAACCCATCAACTCTTTGTCAAGCCGTGTGGCATTTCAATGAGCGCGTGTAATTGAACAGACTGGGTGGAGAGCCTCCAAACCAGTGGCCACAATACTAGCAGCCATTTAAACAGTTCGCCAAAATGCTTGCTGAGGCCTGTACCCTGTATTATCCTCAATCAAATCAGTGAATAAATCAATTTTCATTGCACAATAAACCAGCAAACACTGTTTTCCAGTAGTGCGGACTACTTATCTTCTAGCTTTCTTCTCCAACGGTAAATGAGCTCCTAGGGATGAAATTAAACTTCACCCCATCCCTCTATTTTTTGAGCTCGCTCTGTGATTTGTGTATTCCCTCCAGGGTGTGTGAGTTTCCCTCTTCCTGTCTTTTTTTGGGTGTCCAGTTCCGGAACACCTCTCCCTCAGAAAGGAGAGAAAGGAAAAAGGTTAAGAAAGAGTACAGATTGTTTTGCTGGTGTTGCAGATACTGATACACATAGTCAGGCGAAGTGAGTGAGAGAAAGGTTATGAGCTGAGAGAGAATTCTGTCCATCTTCTAGACCGGCTCTGCTTCTGCAAGTCTGAAGCATCAAACCTCAATTGTACAGACAGATTAAACCACGCTTCTTTGAATACGCAAGCACAAAGGAGAAAACTGGTCCATCCTTCTGTGGCAGGAATCGACTGGCCTTGTTTCAAATGTTTAATTGGCAGCCTGGCAGAGCTGTTATGTTTGGCATATGCTCCACCTTCTTGGAGATCTGCATATCTACACTGTGGTCTTCCACTGCAATACTGCCTCCAACCAGTAGGCGGAAAATCCACACAACATCAAACTGTGGATGAAGGGGGATCGAGTGCAGAGGATGAGAAATATCTCTTTCCTCAACAAGAAGACTGGGAACAGACTATGCCTGAAGGTGCTGAAATTGAAGGTCAAACATCACAGCCTATCTACTTCCCAGATTAACACTTTGTGTCAGTCTTTGTTTAGCCAGGAGGGGTGGAGATGGAGCAGACTACTGTCCCACACCGGATGATCTGTGTGCCTGTTATGTCTGAACATGTTTGTGCAGGATTGGAGAAGTGGAGGAAACAAGGTTGACATCTTGATTGGAGATGGAGTCTGGGGACAACGGATGGTCTCTGCTGCAGGACAGGCCTCTTTATCCCTTTAGTGAGAAGTTAATATCTATGAGAGAGAGAGAGAGGGGGGGGGGGTAAGATATTGCATGCAGCCTTTTTATGTTTTTCAGATCAGATTGAATGGTTTACTGGTCTAATGGACCGTTTCCACTGAGTGGTTTGGTATGGTGCGCTACAGTGGCCGTTTCTACTGTCAAAAGGTACTAAAAAGCGAACTGTACCATACCACTTTTTGGGTACCCTTCCAAAAGCACAACAAAAGGGTACCAAAAGGCGGAGCAAGACACGCTGCTGAATGCCATTGGTTTACAGAAATATGTCACTAGCTCATGCACAAGATAGGAGATTGAAAACAAAGGAAGCACCATTTTTAAATACACAGCCAAGACATTACACCATTATATATATATATATATATATATATATATATATATATATATATATATATATATATATATATATATATATATATATGCATATAATAATGAGCCATGGTCACCCTGAGCTTAAACAAACCCTGTCATCATCTTGATGAACAGCCACAAACTAAGAAGAAAAGCAGAATCTACCCTGTGTCCCATAGTTGTTTACAAGGCAGACTAAAGCTCAAGCGATTATGCTCTCACATACGAGTCAATATTTGAAAAAACTAACTTCTTGAGCTGATGATAATAACGTGCGCGTGATTATTGAAGTGCTTCAGACATCCGATCCTTTCAAAAACAAACAAACACGAGAGTAAAGTGCGAAAAAACAAAGCAGGAGCCTGAAAAGACAAAGAAGCAAATGATTTTTTCAACAACCTAAAACATGAACAAACTGCCATGTTTAACTATTATCATCACCTTTTGGACTGTTATGAACTCGGAATGATGGAAATACTTTCTAACATGGGTTACACGTGCTGGTGAAGATTAAAGATACTGATGAGAGGTTTGCACTGACTGGGCTATATGTTGTGTGTTGTTTTTGAACCCAAACAAAGAGTAAATGAACCATTGGTATCGTTTTTGGCAGTGGAAATGCAAGCCTAATAAAGATCTGCCATACGAACTATTACATACCATATTGTACCACTCAGTGGAAACGGGCCATAAGGACTATACAAAGTTACATACTTAAGTTACATAAGTTATTTGAGTTTTTAAGTTGGCATGAAAACAAAATGTAGTCTTATTTTATATGTATATAGTACTGCCTGTTATAAATGATGTATCTGTTCTCTTCATTATTTTGTAGAAATCAAATACCATAATTGTCCCTTTCACTTGAAATTACTTTGCAACTACCAGGAGATATATTTACAACATTTATAGCAAAAAAATATGAAGAATATTGTCAAACTCAGATTTTCACCTTTCCTCAATTTCACTTGTTCTGATTGCGGATACGCAGACACCTTCTCTTCAGTGGAGGCTCCATTTCCATTGGAACAGTTCCTGTTAATGGGGCTGTCAAGCCACAGGGCAAGATGGCAGCAGTTTTTTCAGCAGGTTTGGGCACTGGTTGAATGACACAGCCAGGTTTGGGCATGAGGGGCAAGGCGTAGGCATGGTCCTCACCAGATGGGTCATCTTCAGGGCTCTGAGATTTATCATCCCCTGTGCCTGTAGTAATAGCAGACTGGTCATTTGAACATCTCTTACCTGCCGAGTCTTTTTCTGTGGCTAGGCAACTGTTCTCTTTCAGGTCCTCTCCTTCTAGATCTGCCCCCGCAGGCTCATCGCACACAGTGGCCGTCCTGCGGCAGGTGTCCACCTGAGGGCGTTGTTCTAACGGAGGCGTTCTGATCAAACTCTCTGTTGGAGGCAAATTACAGCTCCCATTAACGATCACATTGCAGGGTGTAGCAGAGCCAGGCTCAGTCTTAGCGGTGGTGATGTTGCTAGGGATAATGGAGGCACTGCATGTGATTGGCTGAGAAAGTGGTGGTGTGCCGCTGCAGTAGGATGGGTCAGCACAAGGCAGAGCTACACTAGCCAATGGGCTTTCAGCATTACTGTATGTGTCTCTGTGGTCATCTTTTGCTGTTCCTGTGCTAATACTTGTTGACCCATCCAACTCAGTTTCACCCAAAAGTGCAGGCGGTGGACTTAACCCGGGCTCTGCTTTTACCTGCACACAGGTTACAGCCCTCTGGATCACTAGCTGTTGCCGGGAGCGATGACTGGTCGTAAGATCAATGACTCCATCTGCTGGTGTGTCTTTATGTGAGTGTTCAGAACTTCCTTTACCAGAGTTTTCCATTTTAACCATCAAATCTGCCATGTTTGTCCTACCCTGCTCCGTCTGCTTGGAAAATTCTGGTGAAAGTGTGTCTGAGTTAGGAGGGGCTTTCTGAAAGTCCCTCTCCTCTCCTCTAGAGGAAAATGATGGTGGTGCTTTTGAATCTTTCTGCTCGTTTGCAGTGTTTGGAAGTGTTCCATCATTTCCTGGTCTGTCACCTGACCGCTGCGGATTAAATGGTATGGGCACTGGTATGGGTATGGGGACTGGCAATGGCACAATCACTGGATAGGGCACTAATAACGTTGGTGGAGGCACTAAGGGGGCCAGAGAAGGCATGCCAATATTCATAATAGGTGGAACTGGGATGGGACCAGATGGCATCATGTTAACTGGGGGGAAAGGCAAGCCTGGCATGTGGGCAGCAGGGTGAGGGGGCATTATACCTGGAGGGTTCCCAGAAAGGGTTGGGGTAGAGGAAGGGTGTAAATGGGGGGAAAGGAGTGGGCGATGCATGGGGCTTGATGGAGGACACAAAGTCCGTGGAGGTGGTGGTGGCCCAATGCCAGGAATCATGGGATTGGAATGAGGGCTGTTTGGGCCTGGTGGGCGTAGAAACGGAGGGCGCATCTGCTGCATCATCTGGTGCTCCATGAAGATAGGGAAAGGAACTGGGCCTCGAGGTGTCATGACCATAGGTGGGCTGCCGGGTGGCATACCCAGAGCTGGATGTAGCCCTGATATAGATGGTGGATGAGGTGGCGGTAAAGAAGGGCTTTCGTGTGGCCGCGGTGTGGGTATTTTCGTTGATGATGATGATGAAGATGATGAGGACGATGAGGAACACACAGTTCCAGCTTCAGATGGTGACCCTGACGTGGATCCAGAAGGTCCAGCTATAGTGGCACCCACTGGTGAAGGTGCCTTTCGACTGCGGAGCTCACTCAGAGGTGCACTCCAGGACTCAGGTGTAAGGAGCTGTACACCCGCACCGCTCTCTGATTTTGTATCACTGGTGGGGAGAGGAGGGTTACACAAACCCCCTGGCAGAGCAGCCTGAGTCTCTTTATAGAATATGTCCATCTTATATTGGTTCAGACACTTAGCACTGCAAAACTGAAGCCTCCTCTCACCAGCTCCAAAATCCAGGTATTCCTTAGTGTGGCGGATGTGTTTGCACCAATCACAGACCTGCAATTTGAACAACCACAAAGTAAACATTATAAACAAAAGACTCATAGTTTACAGCTTATATTTTAAAGCACACAAATTTGAAACCAAACACTCGCCTTGGATCAATACATCATTAAAGAGTAACAATTTCAGTTTTTTAAGTGTGAGTGCGGGTGTGTTGGTGCGTGTATGAGTGTGTATGTGTGTTTGATTGTAAAGTGGCAGAACTTGGCAAAATGATAGGGTTTTGGGTGATTAAAGGGTTAATATAAAATGCATTAATTAATGAAGTATTAAATTTTCAAGGTCTCAGAAATACTTTTTTGAATGAAAAAATGAAGTTCAATATCTATATTAATAATATTTTCACTAATGTTAATTTGTGATATTTAAAATTATTTAAATGTAAAATTGAAAATCTTTTTTTTTTACAATATTTTTATGTTATTAACACTTAAAAAGTAACAAATACATCCTTTTTAACACATACATAAATACCTAGAAGTATAAATTATACCTAAATTACAAATAACATCTTTTGTACAGTGAGTGTCTAACAAATAAAATGTTAATGTAATCATTGCATCTACACAAATGTATCCCTCATCACTCATCCCGAACCATGGAGCAGTCCAGCAGTCAAAGCAGCTAGAAACTTTGTTGAAAACTAAAGAATTTATTTATTGTTTTTAGTTGTAAACTCATTTTAAGGAAACAAACCATTTAAAATGTAGAGATTGAAATAAGATACAACATAGAAAAGGAGAGAGAAAAAACACCAATATAAATTAATAAAACTTTTTCAAATAAAATTATTTAAATGTAAAATTGTTTATGTTTACAATATTGTTTTAGTAACACCTTAAAAGTAATGCAATAAAACACATAATTCTGTTTTTCTTAGATTTTCTTTTTCTATCTCCTCTGATCACATTGTCTCTCTTTATTTTTAACACATACATCCTCACACACACATAGATACACTCATTACAAGATGTCAGGAGTCAGGTGCCTAAGGCTAGCTGCAGGGTCAAACTCTGACAGCCACGACTAAAAGGTTTTCCCTTCAAGGGCCAATTATGCATGTGGATTTTCAGTGTGCGTGTGTGTGTGTGTGTGTGTGTGTGTGTGTGTGTGTGTGTGTGTGTGTGTGTGACACTGCAGGTGACACTAACTGAGGAAGACAGTGACAACACTGAGATAGACAGAAATGAGGGGCTTAAACCTGCACGTAACAGTAAGACCGAAGAGGGAACTCTGGGTAATTAAATGATACGATGTGTTTCGGAAACACAATTTTATATGGGTGACTGACAAGCCAAAGCATAGACAGATGAACACAGATATGACCATGCTATAAGAAAGAAACTACTCTAAATGATTGAATATTGTCTCAGTCTTGCTCTTTCTGTCTGACACTCTTTCTGCCAGGATAGTTTTGTCTGTCTAACAACTCGACAAAAGTGTGCTGCAGTTGATAAGGTTGTCATTCTCCAGAGAGCAGGTCAGTCAATGTAGATGAGTGCAGAAAATTCTGCCTCAGGCCTGGCAAGTCGAGTACTTATAAAGAGATTTGCAAACACTGGCTTGTCAAAAAGGCAGACAGAAACCTGCCACCAATGCACAAACGTACTACACAACTAACTACTTGCAATAAAGTGGGGGGAATTCACAAAGATTTTTTAAGCACTGTCTGAGGTGCTTTGCATTTTAAATTACAAAAATAAAGATAACAATTAAATTGCTACTAGTATGCTAAAATTCACTCATTTTGTTTTGTTGGTCTATTGCAGGGGTGGCCAACCCTGTTCCTGGAGAGCCACCTTCCTGCAGATTTTAGTTGCTAACCATATCAAACACACCTGAGCCAATTAATTAGGACCTAAACACCACGTGATAACTACAGGCAGGTGTGTTTAATATGGGTTGCTACTGAAATCTGCAGGAAGGTAGATCTCCAGGAACAGGGTTGGCCACCCCTGGTCTATTGCAATAGCTTCCCATATTTTTGTGCTTCATGATTTCTTTTTATTTACAATGTCGAATTGCCTTATACATAGCATTTATACATTTACATTTCAAATGTAACTTCACAGTTAAACAACTCACACAAAAAAGTTGACTCAACTTAAAATTGTAGGACAACCAGCTTCAGGACATTGTTAACCCTGTTTTCCTGGGATTCTCCCGTATTTAATTATTCTATCACCCTACAATACCATAAAGGTATTTTCCCATATTTCTCCCATATTTTTAATCTTGCTATAAAGGATGGCAATAAACATCAAAGAGCTGATCCTCCCTATGCACAACCCATACCGCCGAACCACCAGGGGGCACCCCATGCTCCTAAATGTGAATCTGTTTTGCGCTTTCATTTCCATTCATTCATTTTCTTGTTGGCTTAGTCTTTTTATTAATCCGGGGTCGCCACAGCGGAATGAACCGCCAACTTATCCAGCAAGTTTTTACACAGCGGATGCCCTTCCAGCCGCAACCCATCTCTGGGAAACACACAAACATTTACACACACACTCATACACTACGGACAATTTAGCCTACCCAATTCACCTGTACCACATGTCTTTGGACTGTGGGGGTAACCGGAGCACCCAGAGCAAACCCACGCGAACGCAGGGAGAACATGCAAACTTTACACAGAAATGCCAACTGAGCCGAGGCTCGAACCAGCGACCCAGCAACTTCTTGCTGTGAGGCGACAGCACTACCTACTGCACCACTGCCTCGCCCAGCTTTCATTTTATTAGGGCATAAAAACACTTTAAAATAAATATAAAAATGGCAGGATTCCCTTCTCTTCTATAACATTCACCATTGCAGTCAACAGTCAGTTTCTGTAGTGGTGCGTGACTGTCAGACGCGATCCATAGTGATAAATAGACATTGTTTCCCAAACGGATTTTGTAAACGAGATTTGCAGTGGAGCAAAAAGGGACACTAGGTTTTGGATGCATGTTTGAAATACACAATAATAATATTAATAATATTGAAACATGTTGATCCTGGTGGGTATTCTTTTAAATGAGTATAAAAATGTATGCATTTCTATAAAATTAATTTATAACACCTCTGTTATTTAATGTAATCAAACGAAAAATCTAAATGAGAGATTCATTCGCTGCTCTTTGATCAGAATGGGGGACGGGGGGTCTCTTAATGTTGACAGGTATGCATTTTGGGTTTACTCAACTTAAATTGAGTCAAGTGCAGTACTTGGGTTGAAAGTTGAGTCAACTCAAAAATACTCCACAGTAACTTGCCTTACAATTTTAGGTTGAGTCAACCTTTGTCTTTACAGTGAACGTGACACTTAGTAAATTTAAACTATATTAACAGTGCATCTGGAAAGTATTTATATCGCTTTACTTTTTTTTTTACATTTTTTATTTTACAGCCTTATTCCAAAATAGATTCAATTCATTTATTTCCTCAAAATTCTACACACAATACCCCATAATGACAATGTGATTTTTTTTTTTAATTGTTGCAAATTTATTAAAAATAAAAACCCTGAAAAATGATATGTCCATAAGTATTCACAGCCTTTGCCGTGAAGCTCTATATTGAGCTCAGGTACATTCTGTTTCCACTGATCATTCTTGAGATGTTTCAGCTGCCTAACTGGAGTTCACCTGTGATACATTTAGTTGATTGGACATGATTTGAAAAGGCATACACCTGTCTATATACTGTAATGTCCCAGGGTTGACAGTGCATGTCAAAGCACCAAGCATGAAGACAAATGAATTGTCTGTTGAATTTAAAGACAGGATTGTCTTAATGCACAAAGCAATTCTGCTGCTCTGAAAGTTCTAAAGTGCACAGTGGCCTCCATCATCTTTAAGTGGAAAATGTTTGGAGTCACCAGGACTCTTCCTAGAGCTGGCCGGCCACAGAAGGACAACCATCTGTGCAGCAATCCACCAATCAGGCCTGTATGGTAAAGTAGCCAGACGGAAGCAACTCCCGGCCTGGAATTTGCCAAAAAGCATCTGAAAGACTCTCAGACAATAAGAAATACAATTCTCTGGTCTGATGAGACTAAAGTCAAACTCTTTGGAGTGAATGCTAGGCATTATTATTGTTTGGAGAAATCCAGGCACCGCTCATCACCAGACTAATACTATCCCTACAGTGAAGCATGGTGGTGGCAGCATTATGCTGTGGGGATGTTTTTCAGCAGCAGGACCTGTAAGACTAGTCAAGATAGAGGAAAAGATGAATGCAGAAAAGACACATCCTGAATGAAAACCTGCTTCAGAGTGCTCTTGACCTCAAACGATTGGGGCGACAAATCATCTTCCAGCAGGACAATGACCCAAAACACACTGCCAAAATAACAATGGAGTGGCTTCACAACAACTCGTGAATGTCCTTGAGTGGCCCAGCCAGAGCCCAGACCTAAATCCTAATTAACATCTCTGGAGAGATCTGAAAATGGCTGTACACCGTCGCTTCCAATCCAACCTGATAGAGCTTGAGAGGTACTACGAAGAGAAATGGGCAAAAATTTCTAAAGACAGGTGTGCCAAGCTTGTGGCATCATATTCAAAAAGACTTGAGGCTGTAATTGCTGCCAAAAGTGCATCAACTTGAAAAATACATGATTAAAAATATTGGGAGTTGTTTTCAGTGTACATTACATTACAGATGACAGGAAGAGTAGTATTAAGTTGATTCTGAGTGCTAACATGTAGTATCTATAATTATTAAAAAAGTTTAACTAACGTAGAAAGGAGTCATGTTTAAGACTACAATACTACATTTTAAAGTGCTTTAGTTGAACATTTTACCCCAAAATGACATAGAAACCAGATTACACTTCTTAACCTCATGCCATAATTATAGTACATACACACTGAACACAATGAAAATCGAATCACTTCAAACTCTGTTGCTATATGTGTTGTCCAAATGTGAGTACTGTTTACTTATGCATTGGTAACCTTAAACCTTTGATTATCATGCCAGTGATGCTGTTCTGAATCTGAAACTGAATATGAATTGCCTCAGGCCTGCCTGAACACACTGCAGAGACACAGAATCCTCTTAAGACTGGTGAATTGACTGCTGAAGCCAGAGTTCCACTGAAGATAATGAAGGCATTTATCATCTGCCACTACTGTCAATGATGGACATTCATCACACGGATAAAGAGAGAGAGAGAGAGAGAGAGAGAGTGTTACAGGAGGGTTAAGAAAAAAACAGTCAGCCAGTAGACAAAACTCATCCGAAACATTATTTCAAACCATCTAAATGAATGTATATTAGTATTTTTAACTGTATTGTATCTTATGTTTTTAATAATCATATAATATTATCATATCATTTTTTTTATTTGTCTATGTATTTACAGAATTAAAAAAAACTATTTATGTATGTATTATATAATCACTACACCAACTGTTACTGTTTTATCCTAAAATGTTTATTGTTAAACATACAGTTTATTCTGATCCATTATTTTTATTGATATATATATATATATATATTGAATAATAAAATGATATATGAGTAATATAATATATTATTTATATTTTTACAGTACTTTCAAGACCTAAATTATTTGCTAGTTTTTTTTTTTTTTATTTAATTTCTGGTGAAAAAAAAAGAAAAAAAAACACAAGAAACATTTAATTTGGATAAATGAATTAACTATGACTAAATATTAAATGAAACTTCTATTTTAAAAGAAACAGACAAATCTTTTTCCCCCACAATCCTTTTTTTCCTTTCACAGCTCTGCTATATACAGTGAAGTTTATATTAAGTTACTATATATTAAGATTATATAGTTTATATTATAAAAACAATCTCTCTGAGAGTTATTTAGAAGTTTTTAAAGTTAATTTTGAAGTTTATTTTGTTTTAAGGATGCTTGCACTGAACAAAGAGGAATTGGTGGTGGAAAGTACAATTCCAAGTTAATACTAAGGTAGCATGTGGGGGTTACCATTTTTACACACTAAAGTTTTCAATTCTCGATGCGTTCATTTTTTAAGTTGAAATTAAATTAATTTTTTTAGTCATCTCAACTTACATCATTCATTCATTCATTTTCTTTTTGGCTTAGTACCTTTATTAATCGGGGTTGCGACAGCAGAATGAACCGCCAACTTATCCAGCACGTTTTACGCAGTGGATGCCCTTCCAGCTGCAACCCAACGCTGGGAAACACCCATACACACTCTTTCACAATTTAGCTTATTCAATTTACCTATTGCGCAGGTCTTTGGACTTGTAGGGGAAACTGGAGCACCCAGAGGAAACCCACTCGAACACAGGGACAACATGCAAACTCCACACAGAAATGTCAACTGAGCCAGTAGAGGCTGGAACCTTCTTGCTGTGAGGTGATCGTGCTACCCACTGCACCCCCATGACGCCTACATCAATCAAACTGAGTTAAAAAATGACGTTAAACTTTGCATAACTTAACAAATTTAGTGGAAGCATGATTCATTTATTAGAATACATTCAATCAACATAAAATATTTATTGTCTTGACTTTTTGTCATTGCATTATTTACAGTGCAGTGTTCATATTTTTAAGATATAAAATTAATTCATAAAAATATATACAGTGCTTAGAATTAATAGCCAACCTCTCAAATATACTATATCACAAAACATGTAGTTTTGCTGCAGCTCTTTCCCATAAATTATTTTTATGTTTCTTTAATGGTCAATCCTCCTGCATAACAAGTCTAATAAATTTTAGCACTGTTTTTTTTGTCATGGGTTTGTTCGTCTGGCCTGCACTGTGCCTCAGGGTTAGAGGCAAAAGAGGCTAGACCCTCTTTTGTATATTGTATATGAATTAATTCAGAATAAGTCAGATTTGACCCAGGTTACTGAAACACACAATTAAAACAAAACAATGACATTATCAAAATGCCACAACACCATCTTTTTATGTCACTTTCATTCATTCATTCATTTTCTTGTCGGCTTAGTCCCTTTATTAATCCAGGGTCGAACCGCCAACTTATCCAGCAAGTTTTTATGCAGCGCATGCCCTTCCAGCCGCAACCCATCTCTGGGAAACATCCACACACACATACACTACGGACAATTTAGCCTACCCAATTCACCTGTACTGCATGTCTTTGGACTGTGGGGGAAACCGGAGCACCCGGAGGAAACCCACGCGAAGACAGGGAGAACATGCAAACTCCACACAGAAACGCCAACTGAGCCGAGGTTCGAACCAGCGACCTTCTTGCTGTGAGGCGACAGTTGATGTTTTAAAAAAAGTTGATGTTTTAAGTCAGTTTAATGTAAAAAACTTACATTTAAGATGGCAAAAAAATGTAATGAAATTAAATCAATATTATTATTTCAAAAATCATTGTATTTATACACAGTATGTCAACCAAGTAATAGATTATTTACACATTTTTTAGTTTCTCAGTAGCGGAAGCTATCTTAAAATTTAGAGCCCAGTGAATAAGAGAATACAAGATGTTTTATTTTTTTTTTACAAATTATAAAAGAAAATCTCCACGATTGTGTTTATAAAGTCTCCACTTCACTTCCTAATCTGCAATTGCCTCTCTGGATATCACACTAACTGTACCCAAAAAAAAAAAAAAAATTACTTAGACTTTACAGACCTGAAACTTGCCTATAGCACTTATTCATTGTTGCTCTTATAGTTGTGTAAGTTGCTTCCTTGTCCTTGTGTAAGTTGCTTTGGATAAAAGCGTCTGCTAAATGACTAAATGTAAATGTAAAGACTTTCAGAAAAAGGAAAAGAATTGTGTGAGACTGATGACGGCAGCCAGAGGAGAGAATAACGTCAAATTTATATCCGTTGCATTAGGAACACCTCGCACAAGCAGTAATTTGTTTTTTGTAATTTTAAGCAAAGATGATATAACATGTTCATAAATACATATAAATGTTCATACTTAAAAAATAAAATGTCGAATTATTAAAAATTTTCAAGGATTTAAGGATGCTAATGATCGTTAAATGCATCCTAACAGGCTTGTGAAAAGGGTCCTGGTTCTATAAAAAAGTATGTGGTTTCCTCAAGATGATGTGGAAGAAAATCCATCTGACAGACGCCACTCATTCAGGAGTCAATGTTATTTTCTAATAAAGTCTTTGCTCTCTCTCTTTTTTTTTAAACACAGGAGCTGTGACTGTGCCAGTTAACATGCACAGACCAGCTCGAGGCGTGCCTGGATATTCTCAATTATAAATGATTTTCATATTTCCTAAGTTTAAAAAGCGAGACAGATGGAGAGCACTTAACGAGTCACGGCTCTCTAAGAGAAATTTTACTGCACATTACCCTAATGGACTTCTGTCTCTCTCTCACTCTTTCTCTTAATCTTTCACTCTGCTTTATTTTGCTCTCTCTCTCTCTCTTTCTAACATGGCTGAGAGGTAATTACTGTCATTATTTCTGCTGTGGCCGTTAAGCCGATGTCCGTGACCATGCTGCGAGTAGCTGGACGCTCTTTTACTGTAATTACCTGCTAACGTATGGCTGCCAACTCCCCATTTCACAGGAAGTTTGTGTGTTAATGCTTTTGCTTTCCCTCTGACCTGAGAATGTGTCTATTCTTGACCAGCCATATGCTAATTTCACACACAATCGCACACACACACTGAGAAGTTTGTTTTTGTGAATTTGGGGATATTCCATAAGCGTAATGGTTTTTAGGATAGATAGTAAAAGGTTTCTTTAATATACAGGCTGTATTTTCTATCACCCTACACACAACTTTTTTTTTTTTAAATTAATAAATTGGGGCATTGCCATTGTCCTCATAAGTCATCTTTTCCTTGTAATACCCATGTCAACAAGCACGAACACACACACACACACACACACCTGCTCACACATTCAGATATTCCATTTGTCCATTCATGTGGAATAACAGAAACATTTAATGCAGATCGACAATGTGTAAACAAAAGCATGGAAAATGAAATGTCTGTACAGCTATTAATGTAGATAAGCTCATATCCTCATAAGTTTGTCTTTTGTTAACAGTGCAGGTGTGATTTGACCAGTCTTATATCAATTGATTTGTCTTACGTTAAGATAAGTGATCATTTATCATTGTAGCAAATCTTTTTACACTCTAAAATAGTAATTAGTATAAAACAGAAAGGAATTTGAATATATATATATATATATATATATATATATATATATATATATATATATATATATATATATATATATATATATACATACATATACTGTTGAAGTCAGAATTATTAGCCCCCCTGAATTATTAGCCCCCTGTTTATTTTTTCCCCTGTTTTCTGTTTAACAGAGAGAATATTTTTTTCTACACATTTCTAAACATAATAGTTTTAATAACTCATCTCTAATAGCTGTTTATTTTATCTTTGCCAAGATGACAGTAAATAATATTTGAGTAGATATTTTTAAGACACTTCTATACAGCTTAAAGTGACATTTAAAGGTTTAACTAGGTTAATTAGGTTAATTAGGCAGGTTAGGGTAATTAGGCAAGTTATTGTATAACAATGGTTCAGTAGACAATCGAAAAAAAATATATATACAGTAGCTTAAAGGGGCTAATAATTTTGACCTTAAAATTTTTTAACAAAAACTGCTTTTATTCCAGCTGAAATAAAACAAATAATATTTTCTCCAGAAGAAAAAAAATATTATCAGACCTCTTGTAAAAATGTGCTTGTGCTGTTAAACATATATTGGGAAAATTAAAAAAAAAAAAAAAAATTCAAAAAAAGGGGGGGGGGAATAATAATTCTGACTTCAACTGTATAAATATTATTCTGAAAAAAGTTGTTTTATTTCGGCTAGAATAAAAGCAGTTTTAATATTCTTTTTTATTTGTGGCATTACTAAATCACTGACATTTGAAATCAAATCATGAAATTATACATTTTATTAATACTGTCAACTGTCAGAAAAGTTAATGTATGTATATATATATATATATATATATATATATATATATATATATATATATATATATATATAAATAATAGATCAGAGATTTGGCCCATGGTAACTTTTGATTTGGCTCGCCATCCCATCTGAGAAGATAGGGAGAATGATGAGGATGATTTTGAGACTGTCAAATTAAATTTAATGTAACCGTTTATTTGATGGTTAAAATCTAACAATCACGTGTGCAGAGTTACTGAAGTTTGTCCTGCGCGCTTGCGGTTCTTTTTTAGTTACTTCTTTGGTTTGGTGCGTTAATCTGATTGTTACTATTATTCAAAAGAAGGTAATGATTCGCACTCAATTGCTTCATACTGTTTTTATTCTTACTTTTTCTTACATTTTACGGGTGATAACAGACAAACAGACGTTTCGGCACAAAGCCTTCCTCAGCCTTTCTGAGACACACTGAGGAAGGCTTTGTGCCGAAACGTCTGTTTGTCTGTTATCACCCGTAAAATGTAAGAAAAAGTAAGAATAAAAACAGTATGAAGCAATTGAGTGCGAATCATTACCTTCTTTTGAATAAAATCTAACAATGAAATGAAGTGTTGTATTTAAAGAGCCCATATTATGGGTTTTTGAAAATTCCCCTCCATGTAGTGTGTAACACAGCTCTAAGTGAAGTGAAGTATCCAGCTAAGGCTTAAATCTGTAAGAATACAGTGTTTAAAACTGTTGATTCATCTATAAAAGAGTCGATTCATAGTGCTTCAAACGAGTCGCCTTGATACCGACTCATTAGGTGTTTCGCCATGACGTACGAACGAAACAAAGTTTTTCACGTGCACGCGCAAACCCGGGAGATTTCAAACCTGAGGCCCCGCCCTCTGACGCAGTAACCCAGACACACACACACACACACACCCACAAACACACGCACACAAACATGCCGGTCGATTGAAGTCACATTGCAGATGGATATATTGAGTCTCTACCCAAAGATGAAACCTCAGCATTATAGCCAAGCAGTTGGAAACTACTGGAAACTTCTGGAAGCTACATGCTACAAAGAATACTTCATCTGCGTTTGTTAAAGGAAGGATCAGTAACTTACTGATGGACATCAGGATGGGTTTCTTCCATTTCTCAAGTGTAAGTACGTGCGGTTAAAGTTGTTGCCTCGTTGACTCTAGCTTGCAAATGTATTTAGTTGTGATTTGTTACTTGTAACCGCGTGTACTGTATCAGGTTAACTGGATATTTTATCTTATCGCGTGCAAAGTCACGTTAAAAACGCGACGCGTGCTGTTTGTTTATGGAGCTCCGTGCTAGAGTTCTGCTCCCGCGATTTATTCGGAAATTTATTCCCGCGCCGCAGAAATCTGGCGCGGGGACAGCCGCGGGAATAAATTTCCGAATAAATCGCGGGAGCGGTCGGTAACGGGTTTAATTTGGGACGGGAGCGGGCTGTCTAGCAATATCACGGATATTGCTATGCGAATTAGAAAGAGAGAGTCTGCGTGGTGCTTGTGTGTGTGTTAGTGCGCACGCGCGCGTATGAGAGAGAGTGAGAGAGAGAGAGAGAGAGAGAGAGAGAGAGAGAGAGAGAGAGAGCGAGCGAACGAACGAACGACAGCTTGGCTGTCTGGACTGTATACTGGGTGATTTTTGGTTGTGTTCTCCGCTCTAGCGGGACCGGGCGCGGCGGGCAGAAAACGGAGCGGGTTCTCAGGCTAAAACCTGGCGGGTGCGGGCGGAAGCGGGAGCGTTGTCATCCGGAGGTGTGTGTGTGTTTTTGTGTGTGTGTGGTATGGCCAGTACACGACTGTCTCCTTCGTTCGGTTATCCGTGGCACTATCCACTCGCCATAGTGTGGCAGCTAAAATCCACGTCTGCACTATCGAGCGTGTATGAACTGTGATTACTTTTTAAATTGCTGATTAGCTATTGGCCATTTCCCTCTCTGACTGAAGGCAGTCGACCAATCGCGACAGACTGTCATCGGTCCAATCAGCGCAGATTAGCTCCGCGCTAAGGAGGGGTTTGGGAACAAATGAATCACTGGACGATTCATACAGGAGTCGCTGGGATAATTAGGTAAAAATAAATGCAGATTATAAGACCATGAAAGTGTTTTTTGACCTTGCATGCATATTAGACTGTTGTTGGAGACCCTTACAACCAGGATATGACCCTATTTCATGTATAATATGGGCTCTTTAAATGGTGTAAATGAATCATATTATGTTTAAATGTGCATATACTGTCACCTGGCAGCACTGACACTTTGGTGAGCAAATCAAGTCAAAGGCAGATTCTGCTTGACTACTGTATTAAACTTCACTGTGTTATACATGTAATAATGTTTTTATTGCAATAAGTTATCATTTAAAGAGTTATACTGCATTAGTAAATACAAATTAAAGTTTAAAGATTTATGTGTTTTATAAATGTGATTATGTTTTTATTGCAATAAGTTTATTGCAATAAGTTTAAAATGTTATACTGCAATGGTAAATACAAATTTAAATGTAAAGATTTAATGTTTATTTTTAAATATTCTGAAATAAATTAGGAAATTATCCATAGCAAATTTATTGTAATATAGTTTGGTATATTTAACTGGCCCATGGCTCCCAATGATATTTAATTTTGGCCCTTCATAAGAAAAAGTTTGTCCACCCCTGATATAAATCATTTTGTAGATATTAGAGTTGATCTTTTACGACAACTGTTAGTTAATTGTTTTTAGACTTTTGTTAATTGTTTTCAGTGTTTTCAAGCTTGAACTGAAGTCACTTTAAATACAAGCACACTAAAAAGATTATTTAGAGGCTCAAAATAATCAAATTATTAAATGATTTTAAATCAATCATGAGGTTTTCATGATATTAATTAAATAAATGTTGTTAGTTTATTGTATGTTTATATTATTTTATAAGTTATTGAATTGTTTTTTAAACTCAACTGTCAATTGTTAAATGCCATGAAATCTTTTTAGGGGTTACTAGCCAGGATTGTAATATTAGTGCATGCCTAATAAAATCATATCATATTTCAGAATTAAGATTTCAGACATGGATGAAAATCACATCTTCTGTAAAACAAAATCAAAACAGAAATGATCTTAATCAGTGTGCATATGCTGTTTCTACATCTCAGATTTTGGGGTGTTAAATGGTTTATATCTTACAAGCACATCGCTGTTTGTCTTGAGCACAAGTCTGGGCGTGTCTTTGGACAAGCTGTGGGTCGGAACACCCTCCTCCTCTCTGGCCTAAAGGAAAAACATAATGGCCAAAACTGAAAATAAACACACACATAACAGATGTAGAAAGCAAAGGAGGAATGAGGTGAATGAAGGAATGGACTGAGAGGATAAAAACAACATGTGCTGACCTGAATAGACATATATATGTATGGAGAGAGAGAGGAAAAAAGAGACATTCTGTGTCTGTGTTTGTTCAAAATCTATAATCCAAGGTTTTAGGTATAGTCGTATTTTAGCATGAGTCAATTTTCAATTATATTGACCTTAAATCTCTTTAGAAAAATGAAGACATATTTTAAAGTAAACGAAGGGAAAGCGGTGTTAAAAAATGTATTAAATGACACTGCAAACTGACCCTAAAATAAAAACTACACTGTTTACTGAGTGTTTCCATCGTGGTTTATTCTCTGTGATTATCTGAAATCCACTGCTGACAAACACCTCGCACATGATAACACTGAAGCGCGTCGCTCTGCGCAAACACACACTTGTGTCATCTTCAGTCTTTATTTTTCTGTGGTAGTGTCTGTGACCCCTCTGGACTTCAGCCATCTCATTTACATATAGCACTAATGAGGCGACACACACACACGCACACACACAAATGGCATATCCGCAGTCTTAATGACTTGAGGCATGATGGTATTCTAAGAAATAATCACACACACCATTCATTTACACCGAGGCCTCTTTCATACACACAGATAAAGCTTCATGCAGACACACAAGCTCAATGAGACCGATGGCTTATTAAGTGACCAGAAACTGTGTAGTTGGAGAATGTGAGTGAGTGTGTGTATGTGTGTCTGTGTAGCAGCTCTGTGCCTCTGTATTGTAAAACATGCTCCAAATTGCTGCATTGTGTGTGTGCTTGCGTGCGTGCTATGCCACCTGGGCTTTAGCATTTCAACCACATTTCTGCCTGCCACCATCTGGGCATCACACAACTTTACCCAGGTGTGTGTGTTTTTGTGACTGTCTGTGTGTGTTTGTTTGAGGTTTGCCAGGTACAATGTAGTTCTCCAAGGACCAGAATTGGGAACCCATATGAGGCACATTGCAGAAAGCCCACACACACACACACATACTTGTAATGTAATTTATACAGTAAAAAACAAAACAAACAACAACACTTATTATATGTGCCTACCTCTAAACCCAACCCTCACAGGAAACATGTGTCAAATTTTTAATTTCTAAAAACCTCATGCTTTTAAAGCTTTTTGAATTACAGGGACATGTACCTACAACTACCTTATAGAGTACAACTAAATCATTAATCAATCAATCAATCAATCAATCAATCAATCAATCAATCAATCAATCGATCTATCTATCTATCTATCTATCTATCTATCTATCTATCTATCTAGCTGTCTGTCTATTGATCCACCTAGCATTCTGCCCACCCATCCTTCCATCCATCCATCCATCCATCCATCCATCCATCCATCCATCCATCCATCCATCCATCCTTTTAACATATTTTCAAATAAAGCACTATTTTCCTCTTAACTGTCACTTCATGGGTAACAGATGGAAAGTATCAACACTGTAAAAAGCAATTAGCTGCCTTTACTGTTAATAAATGAGTAAAGTTGCCTTAAAATTATTAAGTAAATCAACAATAATTCAACTTAAAATTGTCAAATGACAACACATTTACTCACTATTTTTACCTTTCATTTTACTCATCTGACCATTCATCCATTTTCTGTCAATCCATCTATCCCAGTATCTGCCTACTTGTGCATATGGCTGTCTATCATTGTTAATCCATTCATCCATCCATCCATCTGAATATCCATCAGTCCGCCTGAGTCAATCTAAATATACAACCATCCATTCATCTATCCACCCATCCAAGTCAATCTATTTAATTATCCAACCAACCAACCAACCATCCATTTATTCAAGTCAGTCTAATTATTCATCCACCCACCCACCTGCAGTTCATCCATCCATCAATCAATCCATCCTTTCTTTCATCCATCCGAGTCAGTCTAATTAGCCATCCATTCATCCATCCATCCATCCATCCATCCATCCACCCACCAACCCACTCGCAGTTCATCCCTCCATCAATCCATTTATCCATTCTTCTATCCATCCATCCATTTGACTAATTATTCATCCATCCATCCATTCATTAATCTATCCACCCACCCACAGTTCATTTGTCCATCTTAGTCAGTCTATCTAATTATAGAAAGCAGTTCATCAATCCATCAATCCAGCCATCCAAGTCTAATTATTCATCCATTCATCCATCTGAGTCAGTCAAATTATTCATCCATCCATCCATCCATCCCCCACCAGCAGTTCATCCATCCATCAATCAATCCATCTATCAATCCATCTATCTATCTATCTATCTATCTATCTATCTATCTATCTATCTATCTATCTATCTATCTATCTATCTATCTATCTATCTATCTATCTATCTATCTATCTATCTATCTATCTATCTATCTATCTATCTATCCATCATACATCTATCCATCGAAGTCAAACTAATTATCCATCCATCTATCCAATTCAATCTAATTATTCGTACACCCACCCACTCTCAGTTTATCCATCCATCAACCCATCTATCCTTCCATCCATCCATCCATTCGTGTCAATCTAATTATCAATCCATCCACCACCCGTAGATCATCCATCTATGATCCATCCATCCAAGTCAACATAATTATCCATTCATCAGTCTAAGTTTCCATTCATTCATCCATCCATCCATTTGAGTCAGTCTAATTATCCATCCATCTATCTCTCCATTCAATCAATTCATGCATCCACTCACCCACGCACCTGCAGTTCATCCATCCATCTCTCCATCCATCGGTTCATCCATCCATTCATCCATTCAGCCATCAATTCATCCATCCATTCAAGTCAATCGATCTAATTATCCATCCATCCATCCATCCATCCATCCATCTGAGTCGGTCTATTTAATTATCCATCTATCAATTCATCCACCCAGTTCATTCATCCATCAATCCATCCATCCATCTCTCCACCCACCTGCCTGCAGTTCATCCATCCATTTCACCATCCATCAATCCATCTATAGATCAATTCATCCATCCATCCATCCATTTATGTCAATCTAATTACCCAAATTCATCTATCCATCCATCCAAGTCAGTCTTTTTACTTATCCATATTTCTATCCATACACCCGCAGTTTATCCATCCATCAATCCTTACATCTATCAATTTATCAATCTATCTATCCATCCATTCATTTCCCGACTTGTTGTTCTGTCTATCAGTTCATCCATCCATCTCTCCATCTGGTTTTACTGTGTCATACAGGTGAAGTTGGCATGAAGCCATTAACTCTATATGAGCATTGTTCCCCTGCTCTGACATGTTGCCCAGGGTGCGTCCCCTAATGTATGAGTGTCTGAGTGTCTGTATGTGTGTGAGAGAGATTTCAGAGAGTGTGTGTTTGTTCTCTTGGCTAGCAGCTATGAAATAATCACCCTGCACCGTGAGTCACAACGCCATGGCAACAAGACCCGCAGAAGCAGAGGCCCGGCAGCTTCACAAAGAGTTTGCTTCAGAGACACTGTACTTTTACATGCTAAATATACTGAACATTCATAAGAACGTGACCCCGCTGTAACTACCGTACCGGTTATAGATGTATGCTTGCATGCACACTCATTTGTTATGAGTGCATTAATGAGATGTGTATATATAAATCAGCAACACTGTTTAATGGTTAATAATTTACGCTCTGTCAGATTTTAACACTGTAATCAAATTTAACATTTAGAAGTGCTGCAATTTCTCCAACACCTGACACACACACACACACACACACACACTGCAGAATAGAAACACAGACAAACGGAGCATGAATGAATCCGTAGATGATGAACAGAATGAGAAACTCAAAGAACGGATGTTAGAAGCAATGAACTGAAAAGATCCAACACAAACATTTCCGATGACTTAATGATATTTGCTCTCCCCTAAGTTTACTGATTTTCATAAATTATTTAAAATGTTTTCCAAGTTGCTTTCCACATGGGGACCACAATGTTGGCAATTTATAGGCTTTTTACTTCTTTTTATCTGAGCTAAACATCATTCTGTATGCCGACACACAAAATAATACTGAAGAACATGCACACACACACAGCATATGGCCGTTCAGTCTCAGCTTTTCTCCGATTGACGGAGCTGAATTTAATTCTGTTGTATGGCATGAAATACAAACTGACTGTGCGTCTGTGTGTCCATCTGCTTGGCTGTTTAAAAAGGGTTGCTGCCAGAGAAGGTTCACCTGTACATGTTTTCTATAATGATTTTCTTTCTTTCACTGAAACGGTATGTTTAGTTAACTTTGACATTTCTGAGGACATTTCTGAAGTCTATAACTTTTAGCATTTTGATATACAGTTGAAGACTGAATTATTAGCCCCCCTGAATTATTATCCTTCTGCATATTTTCCATAATATCTGTTTAACGTGTCGATTTTTTTCTACACATTTCTAAACATAATAGTTTTAATATCTAATTTCTAATAACTGATTAATTTTATCTTTGCCATAATGACAGTAAATAATATTTTACTAGATGTTTTTTCAAGACACTAGTATTCAGCTTAAAGTGCAATACTGACCTTAAGATGGTTATAATAAAAAATTGTGACTGCTTTTTT